>NW_017536254.1:0-1422 GCF_001853355.1 Bactrocera latifrons | reverse complement strand
ATAAGTATTAATAATCGAGGATCGCTTCGGTTGTCTTTCCAAATAATCTCCTCTCAGTCTGAGCGCGTGTGCATGCGTTTCAACCAATTGCCAAAACACTTTTTGGCATCCAGATTGAGGTATTTCCAAAGTATTCGTTTTAAACGAATCAACGGTAATCCAACTTCAACTGAATTTTCAATACCATCCACAAACACTGATTTTTGATAAAGCTCCAACGCCAAAATTTGAACTCAATTAATCGCTGAACTGTCGGTAAGTTAAACGGTGTCGGAAGTAAAAAATAATACCGCGAAAATGTTTGCGATTTAGTTCCATTTTTTATTAGAGAAGAATTTTTTAAGTAACTGTAAATCAAGCAAATAACGCTCGTATGTCAAAACATTCTGAGTATGTGAAATAAAAAAAAATTTGAGATTTAACGATAAAGTTGTGAGTTGTCAGATTGCTACACTAGGGTTGTAAAATTCCGAATATATGAACTACGAAGAGCTTAGTTTACTAAATTGTAATAGGAATAAGAGGATAGCCCCTAAGATATTTTTATTTGGAGTTTAGTCATTACAAGCGTGACATAAAAGAAGAACATAAATATTTAAAAATAGGAAATCTGAAAGGATGACATGATATTGAAGCGAGTGAATTCCAGTGTTTAACAATTCGAGTCAATATTTCGATGTAATTTACCACGAGACAATCAGCACATGTCCAAAAGATGTAAGTTGCTTGATTTTATTGCAGAAGCTCTTGCATAAAGCCTGCTGATGATTCCTTAAAATATGACTTAGTTTGCCATTGTAGAAATCACGATTTGATTCGGTAACCGATAGAGCCAATACTACGTGCGTCTTTGTTTGGGGATCAAAGAGCCTATCTTTAAAATAAGCGAGTATGACGATTTGCCTGCATTAATTAAAAGGCTCGCCGCTGACTCAATATTATTGGTTTTTGTATATTTCTACGGATCTTTCATTCTGATGACTTAAGCCTTTGGTCTCTAATCTAACTACTAATTTTCCATTAGGTGCATAAGTAGTGCTTTCCTCAATGATAAATAGATAAAACAAATAATTGAGGTCTTACACTGCGACCTATAGTCCATTGTGCCCTCTATTACAAAGGTGCAGCACTCAGAACAATTTCGCTTGCTCAGCGCCATGGCGGTGATGTGACCCCTGCCCATGTAGATGGATCTAAACTTTGAGCCTGTTTCTACAAATTGTTGGGAAATCTAGAATAAAGACAAGTGTTTCTTGAGCCTGCAGTTCCCAGTATATAGCGAAATAAGAAGCAATGGAAAACGTCTCGGGCTAGGTTGATCATATTTTTAAAATCTGGTTAGGTTGTAACCTATCTATAGTAACATGGCGTAGTGAATTTATGTTACCTGTTGAGAGTGACATTCTCTCCCCACCCTCTCTC
>NW_017536253.1:0-1421 GCF_001853355.1 Bactrocera latifrons | reverse complement strand
AATGGTTTAGGTGTACTTTTTCCGCTTCAAAATTATTCCTAACCGTTATTACATTCTTTAATACAATCTTTAGTCTACATTTATTGTGAGATAATTTCTTTCATATATTTCTCAATAGGTCCGAAAGGGTTAAGCAATCATTTATATTTGTGAAGAATAKTATAGCTTCGAAATCAAACGCAGAATAACTCYTGCCAACAGGTGCTACTTTCGACTGAGTAGGCAATTGAGAAGTGAAGTCCCCTGGRGTTAAACCCCAGTAGTCATGTTATAACTATGTACCTTCGGCAACGAATACTATCACCGAAGCAAAGCGAGCAATGCACGAGATTGTTTCAAAACCAGAGTTCATGATCTTGTAGATTATACTATAAATAMTTAATTATCCGATATTGAAAACAAAAAGTATTGTGTATTGTTCTTGCTCCGAGTTCTTATACCAAGTCTACATTATTTAGACGTTTCATATTGTTTAKGCTTATCCAGAGCAAACTAAAATATTGGAACAAAAATTCAACCACTACGAGTCATGAAATGAAGTTATTCTGAGACAGTCAAAGACTATTTCAATAAGCATTTTAAGTTTGTCTACGCAAAATACAAACGCAAGTGACTACTTATCAGTAGTCTAAATTTGCAATACTTAGAAGGTGTCTCCCAGTGCGTAATTTAGTCGCTCTATGTCCGCAGTCCACTGACGACACATGACTGGCGAAAATTCCAAAATAAAAGCTTGAAATAATAGCAAAAAAAAAAAGATCCAAGACATTTATTAAATGACTTGGCGAAGCAGTGTTGAGGTTGGCCGAAACTCCTGCTCGCATGCTACGGCTAATGGTGGCCACGAATGTCAACGCACAGGCCACACAACTCAAGCATTCGACGCAATTGCGACGAGGATGCTGACAACAACGGTAATGGAATGTAATGTAATAATGTTTATTGTTATGAGCCGTTTTAAATGRCGTCCTACCAGCAGCCAACCAAGACTGAGAACGCACAAAGCACTGGTAATAATGGTAATACTATGTATGTATGAAAGAAGAATGGCAAAAGGAACAAAAACATTATTTTAAAATGAAAGAAAACGAAAAATGCGTATAGTGCAAAACTTGCCAAGACACAACAAAAACAACAAACGGCAACAACAACAACTAAACTTGCAGCTTGCTGCTAAGATGAAAAGTTCTCTAAAAGCTGGCGTAACTCAAGTGGGCTTAGTGAGAGAGAGCAAGTTGAAAATCTTTGCCAGCAAAAGTAGGGGTGCGGAGTTTAAGGATTTGCTGCTCKACGGATTTGTTTAAGTGCCTCATTTATATACAAAAGACGC
Organism: Bactrocera latifrons; assembly: GCF_001853355.1. Classification (NCBI taxonomy): domain Eukaryota; kingdom Metazoa; phylum Arthropoda; class Insecta; order Diptera; family Tephritidae; genus Bactrocera; species Bactrocera latifrons. Next base: position 91 of record NW_017536253.1, on the reverse strand, counting down.
CCGGAGATATTTTTAAAAATATTATAAATGAAATAAAATAAAAATGATAGTTTCATCCGTTGGGATAAAAATGCAATTGTGAAGAGACACA
>NW_017536252.1:390058-419687 GCF_001853355.1 Bactrocera latifrons | reverse complement strand
TGATTAGTTAATTTCAAAATTGAAAGTAGAATTCGCGAATATCAGTGATCTGAGACGATTTCTTAAACAACCAATACCATTACACGTACCAGCTCAAACAAAAAAGAGCTTATAGTGTTGTAGTTAAAAATGTACACGAGTCAACTGAGGTTAGTGATATAAAAACTGAGCTAGACAAAATAGGGCATAAAGTAAGGAATATCGTTAATATTCAAAGTCGTCAAACAAAGCAATCTTTGCCAATGTTTATTATTGAACCCWGATTAGATTAGATAGATAAACAAGTATTGCGCCGCAAACTTAGGTCTATGTTGCCTTCTCCTAAGTCAAAAAGTCTCACCTAGCCCCAGCGATGTGATCTCTATTTGGAAACGTGGATCCAAGGGCCTTTATGCTGCGCCTATAGACTGCTATGCAGTCAATTAGCAGGTGTTCTGGAGGTTCAGTCTTGGGCCCAATAATAACAACAAAACAATATATGATTTGAAGCACATTAATAATGCTCGGGTAGTGAGTGTGATAGTTATCGCTKTCAAAAAATGTTACATAAACTCACCAGCGAAACATAAAAGCTGTAATGTATATCAAAAACTTGTACAACAGAACAATTGAATTCAAAGCCAAAAACCTCATAAATCGAAAGTACATTTACTCAACAAATTTGCACTCATTCAGATCATAGTGTCGATTCCAATGAAACAAGAAGAAACTCAACATCTGCTGGAGTGCTAAAAAGTTATGAGGTTAACACTTTGCAAAAAATGTAAATGCTTCTTAGTAAAAAACTTCAATCATTTATTTTTTTATGTTGGTGATACCAATCAAACTTCGACTGATAATCATGATACCAAAAAATAGTTGGGTTAATCTGAAGTGGAATTGCTACTTCAGTTCAACCGAGTATCCAAAGAGATATATGGTATACAGCTGGCACTATTTTTAAATCAAATATAGAAATTATTAAAGACTACCAGTCAATGATAATGTACATAAAGATCGTACGAGCGCTACGTAACAGAAGAAGCTAATAAGAAACTAAACTTAATAATCATTGTAATGCTCTATCCAGTATGTTTATTAGGTAATAGTCAAGAAACTCGATGACTCGAAAGGTATCATTTAGATTGACTTTTAGAAATTGRAAATATACACGAACCAATATAAAACTGTATATATTAAAAATCGATTTTAATGAAATAATAGTTAATATTTCTTGTTTCATATAATTATTTCTTCAATCTTGCTGAATGTTATTAAGATAGATTGCAATAAAATAAAAATAAAAAAAATGTTTCCTCCATATRTTTCACCCAAATATCTCTTCACTAGTGGTAACAATTTCAGAGTTGTAAGCAACACACAATGCATGATAAATCCATTTCATGTATTTATATTAAATCTATTAATCTATTCTATGGATGAGCCATATTTAATAATTCGAAAGAAATGTTTGATGCATGATCACAACAGTGCATTTATAGCATGTTATTGATTTAGTTTATTGGATTTTTAAAATAATTATACATCAAATGCACTTAAATCCAATACATAGCACATAATATTCATATACATACATATATTGCAGCCACGAGTGTTTCGAGGATAATTATGTGTGACATTTTTATATTCCAGAATTATTTTTTTTTGCTAGATTTGTTTTAATGTTGTAATAATTTTGATATTTTTTTTGTTTTTGCTTCTTTTGTAGAAGATATTAGATATAATATTTTGTAGAAACAAAATTACACGTGCACCTCAAATATGTAATTTATATATCCTTTGAAATTTTGATGCCATCGAAACAAAAAAAAACTAGAATTTAGACAACTCTAAGATAATAGGTTATAACTAAAAGAAAATACAYATATATAATATATATGTATAGAAGTTGACGCATGCATTTCAAATGCACTTGTTAATATGTACACATGTGTGCACATAACAGAGTTTRATTAAAATTATTCTGTGGTCATATAATGCAATAATGCATATTTACAGTTAAAATATATTTTTGTTCCATCTAACTAAGAAATGAAATAATAAAAAGTTGTACGTTTGAAAGAGAAACATTAAGAGATTAATATAGGAAAGCTTAAAACTAATCCAAACTATATTGAATCAATTGCGACGTGTACGTCGACGTGATGCGTTCGAGTAAGAAGATGCCGAATTTCCGGGATTTGGATGTTGGCCGCTATACAAGCTGTCAAGAAACTCGTGTAATGATGCCTCACTAAAATTTTAATCGTAAATATATGAAATCATAAAATTTACTTCGAATTACCTCGTTGGAATATTACGCTTGAACTTTCCACTGCCATTCCGATCATTATGCGGCCCTGGCTGTTGAGAATACGGTTGCTGCGGAGTTTGGTGATTCGGCGAATTAGTGGTTGGTTGTTGCTGTTGTTGTTGTTGTTGTTGTTGCGCACCGCGTACAATGCGGTATTGCACCATATGAGAATTAGGTTCCAAATGTGAAAGAGCCCCTTTTTGACAGTTCGCCCATTCCGTAATATCGTAGACTTTACCCTCCATGAGTGCCAGGTATCTCCATCGTAGCCCCAGCATGCTGGTTTCTGCCCAAATATCTCCCTAATTGGTGTATACGATAAAAATTGTTATTGGTATATACATACAAATTTGTTTTCTCAATATTACTTCTCTGGCAGAATGGCGAATTTTGCAGGAAGCGCATTCTCTAGCAGCGTAGTGTGGCCGTTCCGTTATTCGACGGGGATGTCTTAAGCCGCAAGTACTACACCTGAAAATATGTATTTATTTATTTTCTTTTTTTAAATAAAATAGATTTCGTTAACACTTTGCACCTTATCGTATTGGCAGCTTCGCTTATTTTTGTTTGTAATTGTGATAACAAATCGTGCAGCTCAGTCCATGCTTTTTCAGCGTGTAAAGCTTCAGCTAGACTCTGGTCATAGGCAAGACGTTTTTCCTAAAATATATATTATTAGCGCAATTAAATTATTTATACACTACTCTCATATATATCTCACGGGCTCTCCAATTAATTCAAATGCTCGTTGAAGCACTTTAAAAGCTTCTTCAGCGCCGGCTTGTTTATTCTTATCCGGATGTACTAAAACAGCAATTTTTTTGTAGTGTTTACGTATCTGTTCCTGTGAACAATCAGGCGGTACTCCCAGTATGCTACAAACATTACATTTCAAACATTAAAACAAACAAACTAATTACACTTAAAACTTACCTATATGCATCTTTTCCTTTACAATTAAGTAGAGAATACATGGCCTCCTCACCTGTCTGTGGCAGTCGTCCACTCTTCATACTTTCCTTTGCCATTTCAGGCGATTTCTTTTGGCAGAAACTTCGCCAGAAGGCCCATTGCGAGTTCTTTTGAAAGCGTGCATCAAATCGTCTCCAATAACTTTTCAGCCAAACGTTAGGTTTATTGGAGTTTTGTTTAAAATCTTTTCGTAACTGTTGTGCATACAGAAAGCAACATTCACCAGCGTGCACCAAACGATCATATGCCACACTACAGCCAAGCACCACAATATCATATATCAAATAGAACAACCAAGTCAATATCTTTATAGTATATTCCAGCCATGTATAAAGAAATTTTTTCGCTAATTCATAGTTTCTATTCGTTGACCCTGCCGAAGAGTTGTAATACGAGGAGTTTGTGTTTCGGCTGCGTTTTGATGAATATGAATAGGAGGAATTCGAGTTAGTATTGGCATAACGTGTTCGTGATTGATTTACGTTGAACGGGGATGTGTTAGAATTGTTGTAGAATGAAGWTTTGTTTGATTTCCTTATATTTGTAGTAGATGAATTAGAGTGATTTGAGCCGGTACCAAAACCGTTATTATTTGGCCTAGAAGCACGTTCTCCATTTTCATTGCTTTTTGCCGTAACATTGTAATAACCATTGAAGTCTTTGTCACCATTAAAAGAATTCGATTTTAGATTCTTGTTGATATTTATCTCGATTTTATTGGTTTCGACTTCGTTGCGTCGATGATTGTTGCGTTTTTTATTCATGTTGTTGTTGCTTTTATTAAAACCAGTAGGATTTACGCTTGTTTCTGAGATGTTTATCTTTAAGTTCCCCCTCTGCCCAGCCTTGCTTTGAGTATTATTATTGATACTGATATTGTTTGATGTCGAATTGGCGCTTACAGTAATGCTGCTTTGATTTATCCGCTTCGTGTTTTTAGATACACCACCAGTTTGAAATTGCTGTAAATTTTCTTTGTTTTCATGCGTTGGAGATTTTTTGCTTGAGCGCCCTCCTGTCTCATCTTCAAAACTTATTTGCCTTTTAGTTACCCCTACATTTCCCGAAGCGTTATCTACACTGTTCTTCATATCTCCTCCTTTCCGTTCCGCAGCTATGTTTTTTCCACTTCTTCCGGCTTGTGTTTGCCTATAATTGTGCTGTAACTGTGTTGTATCAGATTGGTTATTTACTTTGCTGAGAACATCTGAATAGGACATCCGCATCGGTTTTACTTCGGCAACAATTCGCTTCTTCACTTCAGGAGCAATTAGATTGGTTGGCGATATTGAAACGGAAATAGTTGATGTTGGTGTGAGAGCTTCTTTGGAATTGCGGTTTTCATTATCCAAAGTGTYTGTCTCTGGAACAGTTCCCGATACTGGCGTTGATTGCGATTGAATAGCGGTTGAAGAAATCGAAAATTCTATTGACTCTTCAACTAAATCAGGATTGTTGGATATAATTTGTTCACTTCCAATACTTGTTATTTCTTGCTCAATGGCAGTGTTATATGTTTCTGAATTCAATGCATTTTGTGATTGCATTGGAAATTGTTGAATGGGTGCACCAGTTACTTTCGGTGACCAATTATGTACAAGATTATTTATTATCATATTGGCGGATGCGGTATTAGCACCTTGCTGACAAATAGGTTCTTCATGATTATTCACCATAAATATGGGTGTGTGTTGCGTCAATTGTAAAGTTCCAGTTTTAATATCTGGTCGATTCAGCGTAGGCTGGTTGTCTGGTGTTGGCATCAAGGTAGTGCTTGAGAATAGCTCATAGCTATTAAAGTATTGAGGAGTTGGGGGCTGTGCCTGCGATTGATGTATGTGGAACGCTGGTTGAGGCTGCTGTTGATATTGCGATTGGGGAGCCTGCTGTGGAGACTGTCCGTGATATAAAGCATTGGCTTCGTTGGCTAATGCTGCATTAGTTGCATTTTCTTGGCAGTGATACACTTTTAAAAAGTTTCCATGACCAACTGGAAGCACTGAGTAAGTTTCCGGTTGCCCAGGTTGTGAGGAGTACAAATTATAGTAACACTCATTGTAGTGTTGGAATTGATGCTGTTGTTGCTGTGTTTGTGATGCGGGTGACATATATGGAGGACCCATTAAAAGTGTTTGTGGTTGAGCTGCTGCCTGGTTCATACGTTGCGCTAACAATTGCGACGTTATCTCCACACCAAAGATGTGTATAAGAGACAGTAGTAACACTCATTGTAGTGTTGGAATTGATGCTGTTGTTGCTGTGTTTGTGATGCGGGTGACATATATGGAGGACCCATTAAAAGTGTTTGTGGTTGAGCTGCTGCCTGGTTCATACGTTGCGCTAACAATTGCGACGTYATCTCCACACCAACAGTATTGGGCACAGAACAGTATGCCTCCTCGCTATAAGATCCGTCGTGGGTAGACATTTCAGACTTCACAAAACTTGTTCAACTTTTATTTGCTGAAATGTGAAGCGCGTTGTGACGAGATTGCATGCATTTAAAACAGTTCTATTTGTTGCACAATATTACAAGTTTAAGTATTCATATGTATATGAAAATAATATTGACAAAGTCACAATTACAGCAGGAAATTTTTTATAAATGGAATAGAACGGTTAAAAATAAATCCCCCAATAACAAATTTTTATTGTTGTACCAACTGAAAATTCTTTACTTTTAACCAATTGGAATTCATATATCCGTAGATTGTCATGTAGAGTAGGTAAAATGTCAAAAATAAGTTGTAAGCAAACTTAGCTGTGGTTGCAAGTAAAAATGGTTTTCATCCATACTATACGTGATATGATAATATTTTATAAAACATATCTTTTTAACTATTTTTATTTAAACAGCAATACAATTAATATTTAGCAATGTAAACAATATATAAATAGTATTTGTAAAACAAATTATATAATTTAAATTTGAATTGAGTTAAGTTTTAACGCAGACAGCAGAGGGCTAAAATAGTAATAGTGAAAACAATAATCAAGATGGTAGAAACTTRGTGTAACGGGACATCTCGACAGGCAAAAATTTATTGTATACTAACTGTATTGCCGGTTTGAAATTTCCTCTGCGAATGGTAGGCACCTTGCCGTGGTGCAGGGTCTTATTCGCAAGGCATACTCGGCGTCCCCTAACCTGCGTGGATGGTGCTGATAAGAACTGCCCATGAGGGATGTCGGGTGCCACATGCGTGCGCTAACCAAGAGCTACCACCTCCTAATCCAGGGTGTTACGCGACTCTCSTGCCCATTGGATGATTTGCAGCCAGGAGGTAAATTCGGCTGTATTCTAACGGAGCCTCCTCAACACCGGGCCGAATTGGGGAGTAACTGTGGCCTTCCTACTTCGCCATCAAAATAATAGACCCGACAGCTCACTTTGTTGAGAACAAGATCAGCACTATAAAACTAAATTAAAACCAAAAATCGGWCAACTTGGAGCAAAGGTAACAACAAAGGAAGACGGACTCGGACAACGGAAAGGATATCGGTGCAGCGGCAGGCAAAGGGGGTCAAGGAGCTAGGCGGAAGTTAGCTTCCTTGACGCTCTTTCGCCGGAGGAGCGGGCGCTGTTTGAGGAGCACGCTAGGGAGAATGATGACGACGTGCCCTCTTGTAGCGGCGCTCACCTGGCGAAAGTGCCTGGTGCCGCTGTAGCAGCAACGAGCGCCGCCAAGACTCCCGCCGGAAGGCGCAGTGGGTCGGACTCGGGTGAGTCACATGGGGCATCAACCCGGCGGATGCGAAGATCCACACAGGTAGGGAATGAGCGGTTCCATCATGAAGTGGTACCTGCGGTACCTCCGAGATGGGAAGACGCCGGAGGTGGCGGAGGCTCTAGCCAGGAACAAAGGCAAAGGGAGCAACGCATCCCTGGCAAAGAAGCACGACAAAAACGTGTCAGCTCGCGCGCAAGGCAGCGGAACCAGCAACCGTGGCCCGGTCAGTACCACCCTGACCGCATGGCGTGGCGATAGCAGAGTACTGCCCGCGGTCACGTATACCCAAGCCGCAAAGCGGAAGAGTGGCCAGATTACGCCGCAGGAGCCCACCAGCTCCAAAAGGTTGAGGGGCAACAATTGAAAGGCAGCCGGAGGCCAACCATCTGGACCGGCTCCCCACCGGTTGGAGGAGCAGCGGTGTAGATATGCGGACGCTGTTAAAGGCATCCGCATGGCTATACTGAATCTTAACTACCCGTCGGAGTCGTTGAAACCGGGAGAGCTCACGGTGCTCCATGAGGAGGTGTTCAGAGGGGAGGACTACGCGGCGTCCGTGGAGTGGGCGGAATCATGCATAGCATGAAAATGTTCCTMCCTCAGTGCGGGGACAAGCCCTATGAGTTCGATTTAGGTCTGGTGAAAAACCAGAACCGGGGCCTCAGCATCTCGTCCTGGCGCGTCATCAGCGGCAAAATGGAGGAGATTGAAGTTATGGATATTGTACTTGTACATCGACGACGAGTCGTACAAGTACGTCCGGGCAGCGAGCTTCCGCCTGTACTATAGGTCCAGCACGGTCTGCAGGCATTGGGAGCAAGGGAGCTGAACGCCTGCGACTCTTCAAAACAAGGGCTTCGAAAAACAGGCAGTGATTGTGGCAGCCCCGGAGGTAACAGAAATGCAGGTGGACGAGGTGTTGGAGCAGCCCTGCGGATGCAGGACTGAGCAGGCAGTGCCGATGTCGGCCACTGCGGTCAGACAGCAGAGCAACCCTCCACGCCGGAGCTCCTCGCCGGGTTAGGAGACCCAATGGATAGCAGTACCATGGACAGATTGCCCAAATGAACCTTCATCATGCGCCTGCAGCCACAGCTGTCATAACAAGCAGGTTCACAGCTGAGAAACTGGGCATACTGCTGATCCAAGAGCCTTGGGTCCACAGAGGAGAGGTCAAAGACCTTAGGAGTCAAACAAGGTAATCTGAAATCCCTCTAGCGAGAGACCTAGAACTTGTATAGTTGTCAGGAATAATATTGATTTCTTCTGTATTTCAGAGTTCTAGACGCAGGACCTGGTGGCGGTGCAGGCCAGGGACTTCGAAGGCAAAGACTTCCTCCTGGCTTCAGTATTCTTCCCAGGGGAGGCATCTACGGCACCACCGGAGGTGGTGGAAAAACTCGTGGAGCACTGCAGACGGCACAGGCTCCCCCCTATCATAGGCTGCGACGCTGACGCTCACCACTCGGAATGGGGCAGAACCGACTGCAACGTAAGAGGTGAGTCTCTTTTAGAGTACATTTTAGGTAGCAACTTAGTGAAAGAGAATGTAGTGTGTGAACCCACATTCAACTATAAGCAGGAGGGAGGTGTTGGACATCACCTTGAGCAATGAGCCTGCAACCGGATTGGTCTCGCAATGGAGAGTCTCGACGGACACCTCCTTGTCAGACCACAGGTTTATAAGGCAACGTAACCCTCGGAAGGCGAATTGGGACGMCTTCAGGGATATATTAAGTGATAAATTAAGCATAACGGGCAAACTGACGATAGCGTGTCAGGCCCTGGACTGGAGATTAGGCTATCTRAGTTGAAAGAGTCTGTAATTAACACTTATCGTAGCAGTTGCCCTCTAAAAGCGCCAACAGACAGACGAAGCTGTCCTTGGTGGTCAAAGGAGCTAGCAGACCTCCGGAAAAAAGTACGCAGCTTGTTTAACAAAGCGTAGAGTACGGGGGTCTGGGCAGAATGCAATAAGGACATTACGTGCAAAGCAGGCTAGCTTCAGGAGATTCGAGGTGGCGAGAATGTCGCCACTACGCCAGAAGCGGCTCGGCTGCAGAAAGCTCTGGCCAGGGGCACAAAGGACGTGGAAATAGCGACGACGCGATATTTACGACCAGTGCGGAGGACAGAGCCAAGGAGCTTCTGCGGGCGCACTTCCCGGAGACAGCTCGGGAGGACCAAGGTCTAAACGTGATCGAACACAGGCCATCCCGTGAGGATTGGAGTATCGCCAAACAGCTGTTTACGGCGGACTCGATCCGGTGGGCGATGGCCTCGTTTGAGAGATTCAAGTCTCCGGGAGCGGAAGGCGTCTTTCTGGCGCTGTTACAACAGGGGAAGCAGTTTCTGCTGTCTCATCTAGTTCGGCTGCTGAGAGAAAGCCTCGCAATGGCGTATATTCCTGAAGGACGGAGGACAGAAGGTGATCTTCATACCCAAGGTAGGAAGGAAGACTACTCGTTGGCGAAATCTTTCAGGCTTATTAGTTTAACGTCTTTCCTACTAAAAACCATGGAGAGATAGTGGATCAGGAAATAAGGATGAAGGCGCTGAAGAGATCACTGCTGCATACGGGCAGCATGCCTATAGAGCGGGCAGATCTACCAGTACTGCCCTGTACCAGCTGACCTCTGAGATAGAGAGTTCACAGGAGCACGGGGAGGTGATGCTTTGCGTGTTTCTGGACATCGAAGGTGCCTTTGATAACACGTCCCACAAGAGTGTAGCCACTGCACTGGAGAAAAGGTATGTGGCAACACCAGTGCGTAGATTAATAGAAGCTGTACTGCGCACAAGGATTGCTGAGACTACAGTAGGTGATAGAAGAATTCTTCTCGGCACAACAAGAGGCTGCCCACAGGGGGGTGTTTTATCACCTCTACTATGGAGTCTAGTCGTAGACGACCCTGCTAACACTGGAATCTCACTGGGGCAGTGAGATAGTGATGACCAACAGTGTCAAATACCTAGGGTTGATGCTAGACTCCACTCTGAGGTGGAAGTAGCAAGTAAACCTRACATTGATCAAGGTGACMAAAGCCTTAATGGTATGCAATCGGCTGGCAGGAAGGTCCTGGGTTTGTAAGTCAAGGATAGTAAGGTAGTTTTACACTATGATAGTGAGACCGATAATCACATATGGGGCGGTAATCTGGGCCTCAGCGGCGTCGCAAACTTCGGTTAAGACTAAGCTTCTGAAACTACAACGGCTGGCCTACGTCTGCATGACGGACGCAATGCGCACCTGTTCAACGGCGGCACTGGAGGTTCTGCTTGAACTTACTCCGCTTCATTTGGTCATCGGTCAGGTAGCCAAACACTCCCTTCTGCAAATAACGGCAGAGGGGTGTGGAAAAGGCAAGCTGGTCTCATTCCAGAGGATGAAAAAGATAAGTGGCAATGTACCATTGGCCCTCCTCCCGAGGGACAGTGTTACCAAAACCGTTAATTTCTGGAAAAAGTTTAAGGTTACCCTCGGTAGCAAAGAYGAACGGAACGACTCCAACCTGGAGCTGTTGTTGAGGAACAGTACTTTGAGGTGGTACATCGATGGCTCGAAAATATCGGAGAAAATCGGCGCAGGGATTGTGTTCCCACGCACTAAGGAGGCAGAAGTTTTTGCCATAAGCCGGTGTACAAAAATAATCCTCCATCGCAACCATCGCAATGAGCGAATAGCCATTCTCAGCGATGGTCAAGCGGCGCTAAAGGCGATCTCCTCTTACGAGATCAAATCGCTACTAGTGCAGGAGTGTAGGGATAGGCTGAACAGCCTTGAGGAAAGAAACCAGGTACATCCGATCTGGGYGTCTGGTCACAGAAGCATAGCCGGCAACGAACTGGCGGACGAGCTCGCCCGCTCCGCAGCCTCCACCAAGATGGTAAGAGCCGTACCCTTTACGGGGGTGGGTCCCCATAACATTAAGGAGCTGCTCCGCGAGGAGGACAGAGTGGGCAGAGAGGAGCAAGTTGCTAATGGGAGAATAAAACTTGAAAAGGTTCAAAATTGTAATAAACTTCCCCAGGAACAAACTCAGGCTACTAGTCGCATGGTACACTGGCTACTGCAAGCTGAATAGACATCTGCACAGCATTGCCTATCCTCTTGCGCTAGCTGCCGGTTTTGCGGCAGGGAGCCTGAAACCCCGGAGCATCTGCTGATTGACTGCACAGCAGTCTGTAGACGCAGATCTAAGGCCCTTAGATCGATGTTTCCGGATAGGGATCGCATTGCCTCGCTAGCGCCCGGTTGTCTACTGGACTTCATTAATGAGCTTGGCCTAGGCGAGTCAGTGTGAGTCAAGAGAGGGCATAAAAGACCAAAGGTGGCGGTGCATTTCTCATCTTCATTCATTCATTCAACTGTATTGCTGTACGTGCTGTCTGTCCATATTGCTTATTTAATACAATATATGTGTTAAATTATAAAAATAAAGTACTTTCTCAAAAAAATTTAAGACATTTTTTAAAAAAATTAATATTATATTTAGTTTAATATTTTTAATTTGCGGAAAAATTATACAAAATGGATAGGCGAATGAGCGAAGTCTTAAATTAAATAAAAATCATTCTTCTTCTTGATTGGCGTAGTCACCGCTTACGCGATTATAGCCGAGTTAACAACTACGCGCCAGTCGTTTCTTCTTTTCGCTACGTGGCGCCAATTAGATATTCCAAGTGAAGACAGGTCCTTCTCCACTTGGTCCTTCCAACGGAGTGGAGGTCTTTCAGAGCTGGAGTGTTTTCGTCCATCCGGACGATGGAGGATGGAGTCATGTGTAGAAATTCACGCAAGTTAGGAAAGTTCTCTGATCGCCATTCACTTGGGAGTGGCCAGAAACGATTCTTTTACATAYGACTCAAGCAGCTCACGACTGCCGGTCCTTGACCAAGTATCCTCTGGGTAGCCTAAGAACATCCGTTTGAAGGYGAGCTAAAGTGAGAAGGCGAAACATTCCCTGCGTAGGGTTGTGCGCTGGGTTTGGGACCCGCCACGTAAAAAAACCTACCCAATGAAAGCGCAACAACAGCCTCGGAATATAAATCATTGCTCATATTAAATTTATTATTTTAATAATAATTTAATAATATGGTATTTACAATTTATGCTACAATTATTATATAGTAGTCCGAAAATATGAATTATTATATTTTCCAAACTACATTTATAAAAAGGAATATATTTCTCCTATTTTTTTTATTTTCCACATACATTTTATTTACCCATATAAAAATTTAAATAGTTCAAGAGCTCAAAACATGCGCTACACCAGCTACATATGAATGCATATAACAACATTACTATCTCAATTACTTTTAGGTGATACAAACAACTATTATACTCTGCAGCATATACATATGTATAAACATATCGGGCTAATCAAGACCTTTCCCAAACACCTATATCTTATATACTGATTTTCGACTATCCTACAGATTTTAATGCGTTTATGTTGCGTTGTTCTTAGAAATGCCAATTTGATGAAAAATATCATCCTGGTATTTTTATATGGAACTTTGAAAATGGGAGAGAGCGTATCTTTACTTGAAAGTCAATGTATTTTCCCGGCTTTGATTGTTGCAAATTTCAAGATTGTTCCTTAACGGTATGAACATATAATACATAATGGCATCGAATGTACTTGCACAGGAACAAAGAATTAAATTGATATCCCAAACCGTACTTTTGTAGCGCTCTTATTGAAAAAACCCCGTTACAATGAACTGTCCCCAAGAGACTGTCCGAACCACGAAAATGTATCACTAACTGAAGTTAAAGTTTTCTCCCTGTTGTATTATTTCTTCTTTACTGGGGTAGACAACAAGATATATACTTAAAACCAGTCAGGTGATTACGGTTTGTAGGCACATTTATTATAATCTCTAATAATTCTATAGGGGAATTCTTTTGCTCTTCCAAGAACGCATGAAATTCAAAAATCTTACACCGAAATACATATGTACATATGTATGCAAAAGCACGCATGTACCTTATACATATACTATATTGAATATGTATGATAGCTAGTAGATGGGTTTTGGTGTGGTATATTTTGTTTTGCGTGCACCGCGCAAGGCTTTTGCAATAGCAAGATAATTCCTCTGATGTATTTTGTCTTCATGTCAACTTTCAAAAAGAGTGTAGCAGTTAAGGAAAGCACTGAACTGGAATTGAACCACAGGGAAGTGGACCCTCCTGGAACCAAACTATTAGCCCTCATGAAATAAAATGAAAATTGCTTAGAATACCCAAAAATTGTTAAAATTTSCATCCAAAACTCACATTCGCCCGTATTGCATAAATGCTTCGTCCATTCGCATTGGCTGGGGAAAGTGCAATATTTTCCATCTCGATGAGTACAAATYATATCTTGTGGTGCATTGGAACAATCAGTGACACATAACCTTTGGCATTCTTCCTTCGATATTAATTGTAGTACTGTATTTCGAGAATACTTATACTCGTATATGTATGTATGCATTCTTCCTACTTACGTGGCCGTCCCAGTCGGTAACGCGCGCAGTTGGCTTGATCGAAAAGACATGAGTTCAAAATCGTTTTACACTCATTATTCTCATCCTTACACCAAACTAGGTTTTCGTTCTGAACGTTGCAATCCACAATAAGTCCTGGTCTACATCTTGGAGGTGGATCATCAGCTGGGGTATAATCAGACGCTACTTGTGCAGACAGTGTAGCCACTGTCTCTTATACACATCTCTGGTCTACATCTTGGAGGTGGATCATCAGCTGGGGTATAATCAGACGCTACTTGTGCAGACAGTGTAGCCAACAGTGATAACAAACAAGTCACTACAATCGCATTCATTTTGGAACTGAAATAATTTAAAAATGGCAGTTCCACTGATTTAAATAGATAGCTTTTGTCACTCGTTCGCAGTACCTTTACACTTTTCTCAATAGAGAAGCTTTAATGCTCTTAGGTTTGTACATAAATATATGACRTACACATTTTAAACATATACTCCTACATCTGTATGCATTTAAGTATATAGCCATCTTAATAGTAAATATTCTCAACATTATAATTTTTCATTTTATATGGAGAATTCATACATCTGTGTTCATRGGGTATACAAAAATAAATGTGACTTCGTTCAAAAAATGCCCAGACGTGATTTTTTCTTTGTTATTTTCAGCTCTAGCTCAGTTTTGCAGCTCTCAGCTATATACTAAGAGTAATATATAATTCTTAAGTAGCACGTTATCGGAGAAATTGTAAGCAACAATCAAATAAAGAAGGTAAAATCTGAATGAACACTTTGAATAAAATAACTAAGGAATATATCATTCAATGAATATTTTTAAACGCCGATCTTATTGATGTCATCTTGTCTCCTCACCCAGATCATTTATGGTATATGTATTGGATAGTCCATTAAGTAATTTCATTTGATGACAACAGCTGATCTTGAATTTGAATTTTTCCGCGGCTTACTTCATACTTAAACGCTATACCGTCGTATATTTGATTTTCTTTGAAAAATTTAAGTAAKTGTAATTTCTAACAGGTCGCTGCAGAGTGTAATATTGGGTAGCCGAAAAAGTCTGTTCGTATTGCTAATCGAACTTCAACTTATTTTTTTATGTTTATACTAATAAATAAATAAATAAATATGTATCAATTTGGCTGACCACTTTTTGTCATTTTTCCGCTAGAGAYTTTATTCCATTAGTGTAAAACTTTCATCAGTGTAAATCGAAATTTCGAAATTTTCAGAACGGAAGCGAGCGAACCATTGTTGTGCTACCTGAATTGATACAGCATCGTCTCCGTAAACGTCACAAATTGTATAGGTGACTTGCGTGGCATTTTTTCCTTTTTTATACAAAAATTTCAAAATATAGCGAATTTCTTCATTATTTTCACTCATTTTGGAAAAGCTGTAACTTTTTTTCAACATACCCGAATTTAGTTTTTTTTGGTTAAGGGATCGTCTCAGTGTGAAATTTCCGAGCAATTGATTCTATCGCTCTATGGAAGTATTTATTTATTTTTTTTATCTTCCTATTTTTTGTACGAAAAACTATCGAAAAAAGGAATAAATTCGCTAGTTTTTGTTAAAATCGCTGCCATTTGGTCAAATAAAAGAAAACACACACAAAAAAATCTCACCTTTCCAACACTATATTAGTTTTGTTCACCGAACGGTTGATTGCATCACATAAATATGATCGGGTTGGATATATAAATGATAAAGATGATGCGACGAGTTGAAAACAAAGTAACTGTTTGTCTGTCAGTAAGTATTTAATTTGATTACTTAATTTGACGCAGGCAAATTCCCTAAGCACTCCAACTGACACTAAAAATGGATGAAATATTGTGATAAGCCCTCTCACTTCCCACATAGAGGTACTGTTAAAATTTAATAAATGCGATTTAATCAACAAATAAATATGTTAGAGACATTACATTTTACTCCCCAGATGGTATGAAGGTTTTTTATAAGAGTAAGACTTACACTGTTTTAGCCAAATTTGCAACAGCGCTCCAGTTGTTTCTTCTTTTCGCAATTTGGCGCCAATTCGATATACTAAGTGCAGCCAGGTTTTTCTCCACCTGATCTCTCCAACGGAGTGAATTTCTTCCTCTGCGTCCGCCTGCCCTAGCTGGGGAGGGGATGTTTCGCTTTCTCACTTTAGCTCGCCTTCAAACGGATGTTTTTTGGCTACCCAGAGAACACTTTGTCTAGGACCGGATKTCATGAACTGCTTGAGCCATATATAAAAAAAAATCACCTCTGGCCCCTCCCAAGTGAATGGCGCTCAGAAAGCATTCCTTACTTGCGTGAACTTACACAAATGACTCCATCCACCACCGCTCTTTCACCACGACTTTAAGTTAAAATTATATATTATATATACTTTCTCGACCGATTTCAACCAAACTCAGTTTTACACATCCAGGCATTCTTATCTTACAGTGTTCTCACAACGCCACGCCTACTTTCCATATAAGAAAATTTAAATTTATGGGCAGCCCCATCAAGTTTACAGATATGCTTAAAAACTTATGAAGGCTTTTAAATCTCCCAGAATCGTGGGTCGTGTCAGCTGATTCGACCTATCTTATGGGCGCGCAATGTAASTGCCCAGTGAAAAACGCTACTCCCTTCTCTCTTTGACKTCGGATGACGTGAGAATCTACAGCATTTTGGTTTTTGCCGTCTAAACGTGTCAGCTGATTGCTCTCTCACAACCCAGGGCTGCCAATATCTATATACTGTAGTAATTATCAACTTTTATAATTCAATCTGCTCAATATGTTTGAAACTTTCTTAAAACAACTCAAAATTGGAGTCGAATGCTATTATTTATAAATATATAAACTACTAACTACTAACTAACAACTAAATATATAAACTAACTTTTAATATATAATTGTTTTCACTTTTGATATTTTATATTATAAAAAATTGTAATTGAAAACAAAGATAAGTACAAAACTATACTCGTATATGCGTATTGACCAATGGCAACATTGTTCAAATGAAAACGAACAAAGATGGCTGATTTCTGCGTTTTTGCCACGTTTTTCACGGGGCACACATTTTGCCGATGAGGAAGGAAAAGGGAGGAAGGCAGTAGCGTTTTTGACTGTTTCTGCTATAACTCAAGAACGGCTGAACCGATTTGGCTGAAAATTTGTGATGAGGTCGCTTAGAACCAGGGTAAGGACATAAGATACTTTTTTTTTTATCCCATTATGTTAAAATTCAATTAAATTCATATCTGCAAAAAATTGCATTTCAAATCATAAGCATTTGTTAAAAGTTCTTGTAATAATCATTTAAGAAATTTAGTAATTAAAAAATAGAGAGAAATAAGTAATATGTAATATCCATATATGCGTAGTATATTATATATACCCATATATAATATAGTATATATTGACTGTGCTCTTAAACCTGGCAGTTTTTATAGGACAAACCCGTCAGATATATTTAATATCACAAAAAAAATGGCACTATCAAGGTATAGCGGATACTTTGCTAGATTATGGACGAAGGAGGCAAATACATCCATAACAAACCAAATATCTACCATAAAAATATAGCGAAAKAATTGGAGTGTTGAAAAAAAGGTCTATTATAATTTGAGATATAGGGAAATCTTTTGTACGCATTGCATGAGCAGTGAAATATTTTAACGGGAACGATGAAGTATATGTGCAAAATTTCAAACTAATCCTTTGTAAAAAATTATGAAATTGCTAAATATTGGGAATGGTAGAATAGAACTGCAACAAAATACGCAGTGCAATGGATTAAAACTGGCTCAGTAATTATTCGATGAATAATAAACTACGTGCATCCCAAAAGACTGATGCCATTACCTTGCCTGCCGATTTTTTTGTCTATCCACGCTTGAGAACCGTTTCATAATATACAGTCCACGGTTGATTCCCCCAAAAACCAATTCTTTATTAACGCACCAAATGGATTAATTTTTTTGTAAACTAACACAAGTCGGCTCAACCAAAAATGCTATATGTTATTAACTAATAGTCATAATCTAAATAAGAGAAATCATGTAGATGACATTAGTGGTATTATCTATGTATCAGCCGCAGTAAAACGTGAACGGGTCTTATAGTATTTTCTATAGCGAAGCGAAGAAATCGCATGTATAATAATGTTCATAGATGCACAATTTAGAAAACTCCAACGCTAAGAATGTACAATTAAAGCTTGTAGAGCTGGTTTACTACAACAGAAAAATAAAATAAAGTGAATTGGATAGTTTGAAAAGYGCATATAGTATGAAACTTATGACATTGATTACTTCTTTTGACTTTGATAAAAGTTTTCTCCGTGGAAGGAAGCTTAGTAAAGGATTAATCGTTGCCAAGAGTAGAATGAACGATTCACCGCTTCGTCTACCTCCCATATAGTCATTGATTTTCACGTGTCAGTGTCAGTGTCAGATGAGTTTAATTCACTGTAGTTATATAATATAATGTATACATATGTGTATARTGTATTATACTCTGAGTAGATGAGTCGAAACTGGTCGTGTTTGGAGGAAAAGATTCTAGGCAGTGTGTCTGTCGAGTCCTAAACTTGTATTTCCAAATTATACGGTCAAGACAGTAAATTTGAAATATACATGTTTTTGTTATAGCAGTATGGCCTCAATTCATATGGCATCATGGATCAAAATATGTMCCTCAGGATATTATGGAACGTTATGGTGTCGCATGCCTGTTCGGATGCTCATTCATGTAGGATATCGATCCAAAAGAAACCACCATATTGGCTAAGAAAATATTGTTTTAATAACTTGACCAGCTTAGTCCTCGAATTTCAACCCCAAAGAAAACTTATGGGATATAAAACTATATATTTCAAAGCCATTCCCCTCCTTAAACTGTTACTTTGGCATGTTCAAAAGATTTAGGCGCATACCCAAGCTTYACGATAAAATATAGTGCAATGTCATTTACTGCCATTTCAGTGAATGWCTAGAAATGTGGGGATGGGATTTAATGCACCGAAGAAATTAAGCCTCGCAATACAAAATTTCCCTTACAAGAACTTGATTTTGATCGGACATTTTGTATGACAGCTACATATATGCTATAGTGAAACTTAATATAGGTTAATATATAGGTTATAAAATTTATTGAATACATCTATATAACCATTCCACAACCAAATATTGGTTTTTCAAAAGCAGGTACCTWTGCTTACTGAGATGTATGCTATAATAAAAAATAAATATTGTGTTATCACACTCAACAAAATTAGTCAATTCAATACACACCTTTCGAATTCCAGCATGACCATTTGTCCAATTCGCACTGATTTTTGAAGGTGATCATACCGTCGTTTCGATCCCCATGTACCGTCACATAGGGAAAAACACCACACACCGGTTTTATAGGCGCTTGCTCACACGCATCCATGCACTTYGTCT
Organism: Bactrocera latifrons; assembly: GCF_001853355.1. Classification (NCBI taxonomy): domain Eukaryota; kingdom Metazoa; phylum Arthropoda; class Insecta; order Diptera; family Tephritidae; genus Bactrocera; species Bactrocera latifrons. The sequence continues at coordinate 400,741 of NW_017536252.1, read as the reverse complement.
GACAGATTTGTTGTGAAGTTGTTGTCAATTCTAAGTGGAGTTGATTCAGGGTGGTTTTATAAAATAGATCATTTACACGTACTTGGTAAGCAGCTATTCTGTCGGTGGCAATTTGTGCTGGCAAATAGACAATCTGTCTTGAAAAGTTTGCAAACGCTGTCTATTATTGTCCACACCGGCGGGCTGCTATAGTAAGGATCACATCGAAAAGCCAAATTACATCGCTCCGAGCATACGAGTCCTTGGGTGGTGGCTAATTCTTGCAACTGTTGCGAATTCGCCGCTATCGCCAACCCAGTTAGTAAAGGAAAAAACACAAAAGYATTTCGTATAGTAAACATTTTCTTAATTAATAAACTACTTGTATGTACCCAACTGGAAACACTAAAATATTTCATGTCGTTCTCTTCCAAAATGAGTCGGCGACTTTTCGCCAATTAAAAGTAAAGCTGAAACGCAGAGAGTTAAGGCAGTTAAGACAATACTCTGTTATTTGCACAGGTGACACGTTCCATTAGGAAGCAATTCGCCAACACAAACTTGTCACACGTAGTTGCAAGGGCATGTGTTGTGGGTGGGTTAAATATGTCAAATAACTGAATTAAGCTCGGCATACGATAATACGGGAAGGGTAGGGGAAGTACATATAAAGTATGAAAGTATGACACATGTATGGTAATACATTTTATGTACTATATACACCCTTTAAGCTTAATAATCAATACTTGTATTTTTAATGTGTAGTTTAGTTAAACTTTTTCGATTAATATACTATGATTCAAACTTCAATTAATATATTTTTTTAAATAACTCAATGTCTTATTGGTGAGAGTTATGTAAAAAGTTTCAGCTTCCACTCTAAGTAGAAGACAAAATAATAAAATAATAAAAAAATAAGAAATATGAGGAGGGGCTATAAAGTCAGTAATGTTGTCAGTTATTTATATTAAATAAAATTTTATTGAAGCTATCGCTACGGACCGATAGACATCCGAAATCCAATCTATCTTATAATCTTCATAACTTTTTTAGTTTTTCCAATAACTGTTTGTTGAACAAAATTTTTGAACTCTGTGCATGTTGCGAGAATTTAATTGAAGTCTAAGAATGTGAAGATTTTACCGGTTTAGATTTATTCGGTTGTCAAATGTGCAAGTGTTGTTTGGTTTTCATCTCCAATTTAACCTTTTGATTTTGACCGTTATGTGCCATATATATTTTTATATCACAGTCAAAAAAAAAAAAAAAAAAATTAGGGGCACTGCTAATTGTCACGACCAAAATAAAACTCACTGTTTTTATACTCTTGCAACCAGTTTCTACAGAGTATTATAGTTTTGTTCATCTAACGGTTATACGTAGAAGCGAAATAGATATAGGGTTATACTCGTATATATACATATATAAATGATCAGGATGACGAGAAAAGTTGAAATCCCGTTGACCGTGTGTCTGTCTGTCCGTCCGTCCGTGCAGTGGTATGTGGGTTTCTTAGTACACAAAATATTCGAGTTCGTAGATGGGCGTAATCGGACCACTGCCACGCCCAMRAATCGCCATTAACCGAAAACATATAAAGTGCCATAACTAAGCACTTCCCGTATAACACAATTTTAGATTCCACTTGATTCGTTCAGTTTCCAGTACGCAAATTAAGGGATAAAGCTTTGCACGAAAAATGTCTTTAGTGTGTGCCACCTTATGATCAAAAATTGTTTAAATCCAATGAAAACTCTTCAAGCCCGTAAGTACCGAATATTTAGACCCCGATATCCATAGTTGACTTTTGATCGAAAATGTCGGTCAATATGTGATATATAATACATATAAGTAAAATTAAGGGAAAGTCCTTTGAGTGAAAACTTGGCCCAGACCCTATATAACTAATATCAGCATTTTCTAACAGCCGGTGTACTTTACTCTATATGATTGGCTTTAAACATTATAGTATATTTCTGGTTTGGATTCTTGTAAGTCGTAAGAGTATAAAATGTTCGGTTGCACCCGAACTTAGCCCTTCTTTATATGTTAAAACTATTTTATTTGAAAGTGTTTTAATACATTACTAAAATATGTATATATATTATGTATGTATAGTATGCACAACTCATTTTAATTAATTAGTTTGAAATTAATATAAATATTTCGAAAAAGTAAGCCCCTGYCTCTAATAGGTTTAATGACCATATCTCATAAACCATTTAATATACAATAACCAAATTTACTCAAGATAATTCTTATAGAAACTTTTATGGACAGTGTGAAGATCTTAGAGGATCTTAACTCCGCTCACTCCCCATATGGCGTTGTTATAAAAACGACTAAAAGCGCGATAAATCAATAACATCAGAGAAATTAAATTTTACCACCGAGATAGTATGAGAATACATATTTGGGGATCCGCCCGTCCGATTTCAACCAAATTCGGTGCTTAACAGTTTTTAATATTTCTATGTTACGGTGTGAAATGGGAAATCAAACTACAACCACGCCTATTTCCCAAATAAAATAGTTTGAATCTCTTTTGATTTTTTCGCTCTTTAGTGTACTCATTAAGAAGAAATAGACTGAGAATAGGACCGAGTTGACACAAAAAGATCTATTGAACCAATCGTTACARTTCTTTAACAACTTTCAAAATAGGTTCCTCTGCGTCGATGCAGCGCTACCACGTGATTTCCAAGCATTGAAGGTGTCACGGAAGGCTTTCTTCGGAATAGCTTTGAGACTCGAGGTGTATGCTGCTTGGATACCCCCTTGGATCGCCTTTTTGTCTCGGGATCATACTCAGATATCCATGACTTGTTATGTATGTATATTAAAAAATTGGGTTTCACTTTCACACATGCTCAAATTTTCTTGGCACACTTCCACTCGCCTCAATTTATGGTCGTCAGTGACTACTTTTCTAACCATCTTCGCGCACACCTTGCACATGTCAAGTGCTCCGTCATAATGTCATGAACCACAGATTTTGATACATTTAACATCTGAGYAATTAAACGAATACTTAGTCGACGGWCWAAGTTTAAAACTTTGCGCACAGSAGTCATATTGTCAGTGTTTGTCGAAGTCGCAGGTCTCCCAGCAYGGTCTTCGTCARCGACCCCTTCSCGGCCTTCCAAAAAGACCTGGTGCCACCGAAACACACCACTCCTTGATAAATCAATATATAATAATATCAAACGTCTCTGTCTCAGATGTACCGATGGACGGAAGATAACGCCTTAGAAGTATGTCACTTTATGACAAAAATTGTTCGATCGCAGGTACCTAATATTAGGATCCCAGTACCTATAATTGACTTTTACCGGAAATAATCGATTGATGTGTGAGATATATAAATTGAAATTCATAGATAATCCTTTCCTGCCAATTGTAAATCTGTGTTTAAAAAATGTGTTGAATCGTGTGAATATTTCCTCTAGCTCCAGTATGTTTAATACAATTATCCTTGAACCTCTGGGTGACTCGATACCACATTTATCGGTCAGTATGTGAGTTATCTCAATGAGAATGAGAGTGCGTGTTTTACTCCTAAGAGTGTACCTTTGTGCCTAAAATTAATAAATTTCGGGAAAACTAACTAACTAATCATTTCCATGACCGTTTTGTTTCGTTTTGTAATACGTTGTTTGATACCTTGGTAGTCGGAAAGCTTTGTTTCACAGACGTTAACGCGGCGCTATTTTTTCGAAAAAAAATCATGCTTTCCCTTTCTTTAGGCCCAAATGATCTTTCAATATGTTTTTCACTGGCCCTTCCGATTTTCCAACGATCTCAGTAAGATCTCTGACTATTAATTATCGATTCTCAAGGRCCATTTCCTTTATTTTATTGRTGTGTTGATCATTAGCAGATGTTAAGGCTGTCGACGTGGATGTGGTTCGTTGTCAACGTGTCCTCGACCGTCTTTGAATTATTCKTACCAATCAAGTTGAACGTGTCCGCGACAAACAATTATCACTGAAGGCCTTTTCCAACATTCTGAACGTTTTGGTATCAAAAATTTGAATCCTCTCACAAAATTTAATCGAACTTCTTGTTTCACAAAGACAAGCATATTCTTAACACCAATTATTATTATCATCTGTGCGAAATGGCACTTTCAGTCATACCAACATAGAAAAAATTTCGACGAATTGGTTTTCACACAAAAGTCAAATAAAAAAGTTTAATTASTTTTTACCTGCAGTAGTATACTTGAAGTATAGTAAATATGCAGTATGACAACCTTTTTAATAGGTAACTAAGGGAATTCCCTCRGAATTTCTTTGGTGCCACAGATTGACCGATAATTTCGACAAAAAGTTTCAATAGGAACTGGGATAAATAAATTCTGCATCTGGGGCTGGAACAGTTGTATTCCGATCTTGACAATTTTCGTTCATGAGGTTGCCCTTGATTTTTATATTGGAAATTGAAAAATCAAATGGAATTAAAAGATTGATATATAGAAAGTAGTTTTATATTGATTTCTCCCATTTTCGTTCTGTTACATAGAAATGCCAGGATAATATTACACTGTTTTCAAAATGTTAACAAAATTAGTTCAGTGGTATTCGAGTACAAACATATACTGATGTTAAACATTTACTACAAAAATGTAGTAGACGGTGTTACGTACACAATAATGCTATGGCTATATCATACAATCATATCTGATTTGTTGTACCCTTAACCGAAATGATATAAAGTGCCGTAACTAAGCACTAAATTAAGGTATCGAAGGAGATCGCAGCAGCAAGAGGCACTTATGGGCTAAAAATTTTGAAAAATACAGGGTTTGTCCGGTAAGTAGGACTGAGTTGATTTAAAAAATTTATTGATTCAACCGTTAAAATTCTTTAAATACTATCAAAATAGGCTCTTACACGTCGCTTCAGTGCTGCCAAGTATTGAAAGCGTCACGGAAGGCATTCTCCGGAATAGCCGAAATGCATGGTGGTTGGATTCAATTTCAAGTACCTTTTCAGGCAAGGAAACAAAAAAAGTTAAGGCGGGCCACATCAGAGCTGTAGGRCGGTTATGGAAACGTTGGGATGGCGGCCTTAGTTAGGGTCGTCGTCGCGGTGCAATTTCCAATAAACTGYGATGTCTTATCGGATCCGATTKACACCTCGTTGTAGTCTCTTGAGGACTTTCTCGTAAAATTTAGCATTGAAGGTTTGTCCAGGAGGAACAAATTCATGATGRACGATCCCTTTGATGTSAAAAAAGACAATGAATAGACTTCAGATTTGCTCATTCATCAACGGACTCTTCCCAGCCCTCCAAAAAGCTCTGGCGCCACCGAAACATACCATTTCTTGCTTAAGCAACATCTGGGTAAGCCTGATTGTTCATATCAAACGTCTCTGTTGAAGATTTACCGAGTTTAACACAGAAACGCGCGAAAATGTTTGYCCTGATTCTCCAAGTGCTCAGAGACAACTGACCAGCCACTGGTTCGTTAGCAAGGAACGCCTTTTACCGAATCAAATTGGTGCGCGCACGCTCCGAAGTACAATCGCGGCGAAAGAAAATCCTATTCTTTCCGAACAAACCCAATATTTTAACCCGCCAGCTTAAATTATATTAAAAACATCTTCAAATGTGATATAAACTAAAGCGAAGAGGAATAATAATATACTGAGTTGATGTGTGCGTGTCAAACAGAAGATCTATATTTATTATGTTATATTCATTACCCTAATTACATTTTCACAATTTTGATATCGTGGAGGGGGCAGCTTTCTTAGGTCTTCACATCGTCTTTCTCCGCGTGTTTTAATCGTGACAGCATATCTTTGTGCCAAAAATGGATAAATTAGGGCATAAACTTGCTCCCTTATAACCAYTACCAGGAATATTTTCAAATATCCGGCTGATTTTGCTCCATATGATTGTTGATTGTATGTGAGGTAAATTAATGATAATAGTTAATTGAGAATATCGGGTTGATACTAACCCAACTCCCAAATACTACATATAATGACTTTAGTTTATCTAACAAAATTTATGTCGAATTTGGTGGCCAGTGTATGAGTTACATAGAGTATATCTATTCCATATATAAAACTTCTTAGGTTCCGATCCTCTGSTTGACGTTTTACATCTTAAATTATTTCCCTGGCTTTAATTCTTGCAAGTTGCAAGAGTATAAAATGTTCGGTTGCACCCGAACTTATCTATTCCTTACTTTTTTATTTTTATTTTTATTATTATGGGGTACATAGAAATAAGTTAAAACATACATATTAAACGGGTACGCATACCTACATATATTAATTTATTTGTTACAGTTATAACAAGAATTTGAAATGGGTGTTAACTTGTGCATGCCACTTCCAGTTTCACTACCGCACAATGTCTTACCAGCGACCATAGGCTTTTTATTACTTTCTGGTTGCTAAATCTGTGCGTGTAGTAGCAGAATTAACGGTGGCTATGGCACCATTTCAAATCTGCTTGTTAAACMCAAAGGTATTTRGCCCCCTTTCAAAATGTGCTTGGCTACTGTTGTAGTATAGAATACTTGTAGCAATATTTTTGAATTAAAATTTCGCGCCAAAACCCATTCATCAAAATGTTATTTCTGGGTTGGTTTAGTTTATGCTTGTCTTTTTGAAGTACATAGAGTGCATTCGGCGATTTTTGCGRTGGGTGAATTTATTCAACAAAGATGTTCCATTAAATTCTGTGTGAAATCAAATTTCTGGTGCCGAAAGGTTCAGAAGGTTGGAAACGGCCTTCGGTGATTGATGAACGATGAGCCTTGTTCAGGACGGCTATCAATATCAACTGATTATCAATACGTCGATAAAACAAAGGAATTGATGTTTGAGAATCGACGATTTGAAATTAAGAATTTTAAATTTATGGACAAATTCTTACTATTTTTTGCACATAATATTGCATTAATGTATGTAACGGCTTTGTTAATATTTTAAACCCTGCAAAAATACCACTGATGATAAAGAAAGCAATCCTAAAATATGTTTCACTCGTTCACGAAAATTCGGCTGCGAATTAATTAGTTGACGTTCAAATGGAAGTTGGATTATATTGCGATTTATTTATCCATAGCCACATACATATATACACATATGGAATTATTTKTATAATGAAGACGACTTTTGTAGTTTTCTGTTATTGGAATATTTAAAACTAGTTGCGGTTGACTAACAAATCATAAATTGCCAGTGCTAAATTTGACTGTGTGAATACTAGGAGATAATTTGTACCACCTCCACCAAAAAGAGACCAATTTTTTTTTTTTAATTTTTAGGATCAAACCGAAGATAGAAGAATAAGAAGTGAGTTCAATTATGAACATGGATATGTTTTGGCTGCATCGGATGCGAATGCATTGGATGCGCAATATGTCAAAATAAAACACAGGTTTACAGGTTGAGTTAGTTGTGGTCAATAAGCTACGGAGAGGATTGCTTGAGTGCATGATAGCTAAAGAACCGAGGTCCAGGAGTCATCGACTTAAGAAATTTCTAATTAAACCTAATTCAGCAAATACGTCAGAAGCTGGGTATAGTTGGRTGGTATGTTAGAACGGTTCATTCGGACCTTAAAAGAGCATTTGGGAAATGTGGTAGACAAGTATCAAAAGGATTGGCTTTTGGCATTTAAATTTATTGCAATTAAATATTATTATATATTGGACTTTTAATAAATGGAGAAACTATTTAARCCTTTTTATGATTTTGGAATTTTTTATATTTATTTTTTTATAATTGAAAATTAATTTAGCGTTTCACCAAATAAATTTAAATTTGGCTTTTTCATTGTTTTAAATTTTTTAGCGATCTTGAATGGCGGCAACAATCCTCCCGTTCACATACATATATTTTTGGTATAATTTAAATCTGTCCGTTCCAGTCTTTAAAATTGTGAAACGTTTTGATGGTATTTTTGTATTTGATACCGAACTGAAATTTTATSAGATTTGAAACTGCAAACTTATTTGGCAAATGTATATGCACCTATACATATGTACATATGTATATGTTTGCTCTTAGAGGTCGCATTTATAAACAATAATAAAAGAAAATGGAATTGAACCATTTGAACCGAACGTGATCGGAATGAAAATGAAAGTTACAATACGGAAAGGTGAGCTAAATGCAATGAATAGAGATTAGTAAATAAAAACTGTGAAATTTCATCATTAACATTTTGTTTAACAATTTTTGTACCACCATTCAAATGAGGTCAATGTCAAAGTGTTAATTTTCTACTATTCAATATATTTCAGTTAAAAAAACATATGTGTAATCAAATATGTATAATATGTAAATAAACATATATAAAAAACATATATAAAAATTTGTCAATATATATTAATATTTATATATATCAAACTGTTTAAACTTTCAAAGTGAAGTGCATCTAATTTTATGAAGTTTAACAAGCCTAATAACGTTATTAGGTAAGCAACGTTTATCATTTTGCGATTACTAAATGGAATAATTTCTTCTTTCCCGAAGCATAGCGCATGTTGACAATTTTAGTATTTTCTTCTTTAGTTGTTTCTGTTGTTTCTTTAGGAAACAATCAGAATTGGTCTTCGCATTCATTAAATATTGTTTCGAGGAAAATTTGTTTTATTTCAGGGGGCCTATTCTGTAACTCGATTCGAAAAAAAATTTAGACGAATTCAAATTTKTTTTATGTTGTAACTCGATTTTCGGATTTTAAAGCTACTTTTCGAATCAAATATTCGTTAGCTTTGAAGTTGTAGAAAGCAAAAACGTAAATTGTACGTATATATTCTGGCATAGGGTGGTGCAACTTTCGCATAATTATAAAGTAGATCCGAATTTCGAATAGAATACATTTACGAATCGAGATACAGAATAGGGGCCCAGTTATTTATAGCTTCTTATAAATTATTCCTCTTTATCTACTTCAAATTACAACTTTTGACCACCTATTCCAAAGTTTTTTTTTAATATAGTCATCCAAATACTAGTGGAGAAGTTTGGATTCAAAAGAAAGTGCTTCGGCCCAAGCAGCTAAATTAAACATTCCGTATATACGGATGTGTGCTGGGTTTGGGATCCGCCAAGTAAAAAGCACCTCCAATGAAAGATTACCAACTGCCTCGGATGAGAGATCGCATTCGATGGAGCGATGAGCTGTATGAGATATACGATGACATTGACCTGTCATGTCATGTTGTCCCAATGGACGAAAACACTCCAGCTATGAAAGTATTCGACGCAGTACCCGCCGGGGGAGGCAGAGGCAGAGGAAGAACTCCACTCTGTTGGAAGGAATGCTTGGATTATCCAATTGGCGCCACGTAGCGAAAAGAAGAAACGACTGGCACGCTGTTGTTAACTCGCTTATAATGGCGTAAGCCAGGGGAGGGCATTTTAGCCCTCAGTGGCATTTTGCCGGTAGGGCACGAGTGCAAATTTTGAGGGCTTGATGAGGGGATCATCGCGGACAAACATGAAGAGGGAAGAGAGAGCAACGTATTTTAACACTCCATATTTACAAATGAGAGCAACGTATTTTGCCTAACAATGTTCACAAATGAGAGCGCATATATGGGAAGTTGCACTGTGGGTAATATTTGTAAAATTGCCTAACAGTTTTAAGTTCTTTGTAACTACTATAAATTTATAAAATGTAAGACAAATAACAAAAACTGTAATAAATGTTTTATTTTAGTAATCATTTTTTTAATATGTCAGCATTTAATATAGTTTATTTGAAATAAGAAATTCTATGTTTGGTCCAATCTCATTTGCTGTACCTCCACGCATTATTGCAACAAAATTTAAATCAGATAACCTACTTCTTATTTTATGTTTGTTTAATTTCATTACTGAAAAAAATTGTTCACAAGTGTAGGTACTTCCAAACATAGATATAATTTTCGAATCAAAAAAGAAGTGAGAAGCGGAATTCGATGTTTCTGCCATTAGCGTTTGTATCAGTGATCGGCATGAGAGGATCTGTCACTGTGTTGGTGAGCACGAAAAAAAGTAGCCCAGTGAGAAATTGGAATTAAAATTAAGCAAATTTTATAAGTAAAATTATCAAATTCTCCATCTGAAAACGGCCTACTTTGCCTAACAATCTCCAAACTAATGGAACTTGATAGCTGTGTTTTTAGGTTTTCATTAATAAATGTTCTAAAATACTTTAAAAAAATTTAAATATTATAGTTTCTCCATATAATAAATAACCACTATATAGTAATTTTTATTCGTACTAAATGTTTGGTGTTTTAATTTAAATGCCTAGAAATTATTATTTTGTCCAATCTGGCCATAATGGTAATATGATAAAAAAAACACTATTTTCAAGTGCTCTCGCACTGGAATAAGTGGAACATCCCTTTATTCTTGGTTTGCACAATTATACTACGAAATGCCGATCACTGACTTAAGTGAGCGAAACTTCAATACTTATACACAATTTTTACTTGTCACTAACATTCCCTCACAAATCTTTGAAATGAGCAAGAATCCCTGCCAACCACGGCTACCCTCTTGTGTGAAATATTTTAATACAACTACACATTTTTTCTCTATGCACTAACACCAACGCACATTTTCGGGTTATTTTTTGTTTACCTAAATGCGATGAAAAAAGTTTCTTTCATTTCTTAATTTACTTGAATGAGTGAGAAGGAGAAAACATAATTATCAATAGTGCCAAAAGATAATCCCA
>NW_017536252.1:331324-384408 GCF_001853355.1 Bactrocera latifrons | reverse complement strand
GGGTATTTTAATTTAAAATGTCCAAAAATTCTTATTTGGTGCGATCTGGCCATAATGGAAAATGTTATAAAAAACGTTTATTTTGAGGCGCTCTCACACAGGAATAAGTTGGGCATCCCATTATCCCTGGACTGAACGATAGAACGTAAGCGTACGTGTGAAGTTCCAGAGGCAACTTAGATTATTAAAATTTAACAAAACAGTTATAGAAAAAACCTCAATTCTTTGAATATTTTGATAAAACTGAAAATCAAACTGAAAATATCACAAATAAKATATTTATACTAGCTGACCCCGCCGCCGTTGTCCTGCGTGAAACTATGTGTTTTGAAATTAAAGGAAAGTTAAATTTATCATTTCATTTTTGTTTTTTTTCAATGTAACGCAGCTCGATAAACAACATTTTTTGGTTTCTGTTCCGATGTACAGAAAAGATGGTTTTCCAACTCTGGCCATGTGAAAAACATAGCATTTCCAAATTTATGTCTCACACTATGCGACTATCTTAGTGTTGTATTGATTGTCATCTCAATTGCAATTTTCACTGGAAACCGAATACGTTTGAACTCAAATGGGAAATCGTTAGAGCTCAAAAGAATTCGTAGAATCAAACATTCTGCCCTCTTGTATTCGRTAGGGGCGTCACAATCAGTGAGGAACCAATACACAGTTTCGGGGCATGCAGATTGGAAAACATAATGAAGCGGTGGGATACTAAGCCTCTCCAAAGAGTTTAGAAATTTCACTGGATAATTGATGGCATCATCTTYATTGTCAAGACGATCGATCGATTTATGAGCGCAAGTCTCCCGGAATTTGACTTTGAATCTTCCAGTTTAAGTTAACAACTAACATTGCGCGTGCACTTAAGGAATCTTAGGTACGATAATTTGGCCAATGCCCGATCATTCGTGATGAGTACATCTTTCGCGAATTGATAAACGGCGGATGGCATTGATATCAAACCCCCGGAAGTATCAACCGGAATTGACCCATTTCCCATTTTTAGCGAAGACGATGTAAAATGTCTGCGGCAATGTAATTTTTGTTCGTGACACGGAATGTACAATAGTCGGAAAAGGTTCATGAATTACAAAAGTAAATATCCTACGAAGGACTTTATTGCAGTTCACGTATCGACCGTATCGTTCAAAACCAATAATCGCCATGTTGTTTCCTTTGGTGATGTACTTGCAAACATATTTGATCGATTACATTAAACTGCAATACTCAACATTGATATGAGTTTTGAATGTGAATTAGACAGTAATGGTGAATATAGTACAATCCATGAGTTGTCAAATTGAATGCTGAATGTTCTGCCGTCTAGTGTTTCGTGAATTTAGTGTTAGACGTACAATCGAAGTGGGATTGTGGTGTCTGYAAGGTCCATGAACCATATTGGTTTTCGAAACTTCGAATAATACGGGACCTTTCTCTGCATCAGGAATTTCCGCAGAAATGACTTCATAAATTTGATTTGGTGTAACCACCATCCAAAGAAGAATGTGTGCGCGCGGCAAACCTCCCTTTTGCCACTCAATAGAGTACATTTAGCATCCAACAGCACCACATATAACATGTAACTGTTATTTGAAAAGTCGTGCTGTGACATCGTGACGATCGCTTGCTGATTGACCGCGATCGATACTTCCGCATGTATGTCTCGCATCCTGGAAGTACTCGGTCATGTGCCTTGGGCTGCCATACGTTGATGGCAAAAAAAAAACGCCGATCGATATTAGCGCGACCACGAAGAGGATCGTAACAAATTTCAATCTGTAATAGATTACTTTCTGTGAAACACACATAACATTTACACTGAATAATTTTCATTATTATTATTTTTTTTTGAAAAGCCAGAATAAAGAAAGCAAATGACAAATTTGAAAGATTTAAATAATTAAAAACTAAAACAAACAAGTAAGGAAGGGCTAAGTTCGGGTGTCACCGAACATTTTATACTCTCGCATGATAAAGTGATAATCGAGATTTCAGGCGTGGTTGTAAACCGATTTCACCCATATTTGGTACATGTCAGCAGGGTGTTAAGAAAATATTATATACCGAATTTCATTGAAATCGGTTGAGTACTTCTTGAGATATGGTTTTTAGTCCATAAATGGGCGACGCCACGCCCATTTTCAATTTTTCAAAAAAGCCTGGATGCAGCTTCCTTCTGACATTTCTTCCGTAAAATTTAGTGTTTCTGACGTTTTTTGTTAGTCAGTTAACGCACTTTTAGTGATTTTCAGCATAACCTTTGTATGGGAGGTGGGCGCGGTTWTTATCCGATTTCTTYCATTTTTGAACTGTATATGGAAATGCCTAAAAGAAACGACTCTACATAGTTTGGTTGTTTTCGAGATATGGACAAAAAAGTTAGTAGGGGGCGGGGCCACGCCCATTTTTCCACAAATAATTACGTACAAATATGCTCCTCCCTAATGCGATCCTTTGTGCCAAATTTCATTTTAATATCTTTATTTATGGCTTAGTTATGACAYTTTATAGGTTTTCGGTTTCCGCCATTTTGTGGGCGTGGCAGTGGGCCGATTTTGCCCATCTTCGAACTTAACCTTCTTATGGAGCCAAGAAATACGTGTACCAAGTTTCATCATGATATCTCAATTTTTACTCAAGTTACAGCTTGCACGGACGGACGGACAGACGGACTGACGGACAGACAGACATCCGGATTTCAACTCTACTCGTCACTCTGATCACTTTGGTATGTATATATAACCGTATATCTGACTCTTTTAGTTTTAGGACTTACAAACAACCGTTATATGAACAAAACTATACTACTTTCTTTAGCAACTTTGTTGCGAGAGTATAAAAATTGAAAGAAAACTTTTGTATGAAAAAAAGTTACTTTTTGGAATTCTCCAATTTTCTGACTTTTCCATAGGAAAAGCATTCGATTTTTGTTATWTCTAAACCTTCCCCAATCCACAGCAACCTCTGAAAATTTCATCAAGATTGGTGAAGCCGTTCTCTTAGCGTTGCTAACAAACAAACATTTGTTCGTTTGTATGGGAAAAAGAATAGGGCTGATTTTAGGAGTTTTCCGGCAATTATTCGAACATTTAGAAAAAAGAATTGGTCCAGGCGTTGTTGAGTTATGCGCTTACCAACACTTTTTGCGATTAATTTTTATATATAAGATAAGCATTTTCATTAAATAGAACTGTTTAAACAAAATATATGTATATTATGGTCACAAGTATCTTTTCTTGTTTATATATGCAGATATATAAAACTGCCTTGCATATGTATGTACATACGTATAAACAAACCTTGAGAAAAGTTTTCCCAATTGTAGCTAAAATGAATTTTTACAACTGGTATCATCACCATTAACTGTTCTATCACATGTCAGTGGTGTGAACAAAATAGGAACAACCGTAAGGTGCTGTAAGGTTTATAATGTGCTGTTTTCTTATTAAATGAMATTGTTCTTAGATACAAGTATAACTTATATAATTTTTTTCTAACAGGGATTAGATTTGCAACTTCTTTTCCCTTCTGATAAAACTGATATTCCCCTTATCTAGCCCTCGTGCGCACTTTGCTAACTTTGCGGGCTAAAAATGTGCACATCCCTGGCGTTAGCGGTGTCTACGCCAATAGAGAAGAAGAATTAAGTTTTCTTAGTAAAAATACGGTATGTATGTATCAACGACGACTACAAACAAACTTTATTTTTAAAAACAATAACTTAATATTATAATTCAAATTTAGTACAGGGCTGTTTGTGGTTTTACAAATTTGAAAAGTGGATTTGAACTGGAAATTAAATATGTTTAATATAAATACATATATGGAAAACTTCTGTTAAAAATATAATTTTTTCAGTTTAGGCCTGTGTCCATGGACAAGAGTTTTCTTTAAGTAATTCACCACATTAAGTAATTGCACTACTAACGGTTTCATCATGATTTACTAATAACCTCTTAAATTGGATATTTTCGAAAGTATTGTAACCCATTCTTAAAGATAATAATGAAATAAATAATTAATTTTCTTTGTTTATAATAATGATGTGGTCATTTTATGCTAAATTTTTGGTAACCACTTTGGGCTATTATCGCATACCCACGCAAGCACGYACGACGTCCACACAACTTTTTTAAGAGCAGGTCTTACGTGCGTATGGTTTCTGGTGTGGCCGGTGCCTGTTTTATTACGAATATGTACCTTCACTTTTCGTAGTTTTTATTTGTGTGTGTGTGTGCATTCACACATACATATATGCATGTGTGGTATTTTTGCACTGCTTTACATACTGCACGAGCTAGACAAGATCAAGTAGCCAGTTGATGGCGTTGTGAGTATTAACTTGTGGAAACATGCTTGTCCATTGTCTGTATTTTACGATGCATTCAAAGGTGCACAAGTGTGCGTGCAACGCAAAGCGCGTTCACACTTGCGGTCATGCGGCAGCAAGCGCGGTCTGTTATTTTATTATCACTGGCATCTACATTTTTTCAAAAGCGAGTACATTTTCTGTAACATTTCRAATGGTATTTAAATTACCTATATTTGTAGTATGTTTGTTCGAAAACGGTTGCTTGCGGCCTCCCGCCACTGGGGATATAGACGAAGTCATGCGTTAGCATCTCATTCCCTTCACCGCTGCGCCGTACCGGATGCCTTGGAAGACTTTCAGTTTCCAAATTCAATTGCATTAGTTGTTTATGCAGGATTTGTTTTATTTGTTTTTGTGTTACTTTTTGTAAATTATTTATTTTGTTTGTGTTTTCGACATTTTTGCTCTACGAATGCGGACTTGTTGGTCACATGATCAGTTGATTATGGTCATTGGTGGTAGGCTGTTGGTTTTGCTGCTGCGTCATCGCTATTATTTATTATTGAGTGCCAACAATACTTGATTTACGTTAAAGACTTGTTGGCCTTTTGGCTACAGGGCTTAACAAGGCTTGTGCCGTGCACATTAACGTACCACACATACAGACTCACACATCTGTGTGAATAGTGTACTGTATTTAAAAATTTGCCAATTAATTGCAATTGGAATTCAGAGACAAAGTCGCGTGATTGCGCCAATATTCATTTATGTGTTTGCTTTTTTACTTTTTGTCTCAGTTTTGCTTAGTTAGTTTGAAAGAAATAATTTTAATTGAAAAAGTCCGTGCCCGATTTGAGTAACAATTGTTGCGCTTAGAACTGAAGTTTGATAYTTAACTGCTTGAAGTTTGTTTAGTTCGAGCTCACGCATTTGATGTACATACTCGTATGTATGTATGCATGTGACTATATATTGCTTTTGAGAAACTTTATTAAGTATTTTGGTTGCGTAGATATTATAATATTTAGTATGTCTCTTATACACATCTAGATGTGTATAAGAGACAGACTATATATTGCTTTTGAGAAACTTTATTAAGTATTTTGGTTGCGTAGATATTATAATATTTAGTACGTAATTTCATATATCATTTCTTGCTATTTTTACAACAGGGTTTGTAAGTATTGGACAAATCCTAAAGTTTTGTTTATTTACCTAATAAGCTTAATTACCTCTCATTCTACAGACTACATTTAAGGAGACAGTTAAATTACTATTTTTCTTTGGCTTAGCTTTTATTAAAGTGGTTTCCAACGTTCTATTGGGTGTTCCTTTTTATTGCCTAAAATATTGTCCCTTTGAGGAGCATAGTATCGCTATGTTCCCATCTGAGCAAAGTATATCAGCTTCCATTTTAGAAATTGGATTATACCTTTTTAGGTCCCCAGTTACCTACCATATTCAGGTAGACCGCAGTGCTTAGAGCTGATATTTTACAGGAAATCTTTATAAAACTCTGAGGTATTTTATTAAAATTATGAAAGTAAGTCTACGACTTAATATAAACAAAAGTGAACAAGATTACTTATTAAGTTTGCTCGAATAATGAAGGTTGAATTCTTTCGTACTCTATATTCGGACACAATTTTTATGAAATGTTTTTCAAGACCTGAGAGTATTTCCTGCCTTTTATGTTTGCGACACCTGACACTATAAAATGTCCGGTTACACCCGAATTTGGGCATTCCTTGCTTGTTTTATTATTTGTGTTGCYAATTTTTCTTATAACGTGTTATCGCACTTTTAGCAGTTTTAAACATAACAGCTATTTGTATATTTCAACCATTTTTCCGCTTTCAATAGAGGTGCTGAAAAGATAAAAGGTTTGTTCTGGGGGAGTTTGGTTGATTTGGCTTAAAAAGGTTGGAAGATATGTAGATTAAAACTATTACTACAGACAGCCGATCGGATTTCAACTTTGATACAAACAACCATTAGGTGAACAAAACTATTATATGTTAGTACATGCTGCTAGAGTATAAACTTTTTAAAATGATGGTGAAATAGTATTTATAAGCCGACGTCTGATAACTTTGATTCATGGTTTTCTTATAGCAAAAAGTCCATTACAATGTATAATTAAATGAATGAGAATGATTTTAAAATGTCCAGATTCTCCCACGGTGGTTATTAAGTATTACTTCGTGGGGGTGATAAGACATTTAAGGCTCTTCTATGGCACGGACTGACGCCAACACTGCTCTATATGTCTCAGTTTTGTCATGATTCAGGCTGCCGCTTCGCTGACAGCTCTCCAGTTCTCAGTGGACTGACGCATGAGTGTCGTCAAATTTTCCACCGTGAAACTACCACCGAGTGTAGTTTTAAGTTTTTCCCTTGCACTTATAAAGGGCGGGTAATAAAAGAAAACATGCTTAGAGTCTTCACAGCACTCTGAACACGACGGCCAATTCGGACTAATGTCGTGCTGAAATCTGTACAGATAGTTTCTAAAGCATTCACGTCCACTTAGTATTTGGGTTAGGTGGAAATCCAGGTGCCCATGTCGTCTGTCAATCCAGGAATGGATATCCGGTATGAGTCTGTAGGTCCACTGTCCTTTGAGTGAGGTTTGTCATCGCTGCTGCCATATATTTAAGCTTTTCACTATCTCTTTTCTTTTGGCTCCTGTAGTTGGCTCTGATAATTTGTACACTCGCTCGTATCCGTCACTCTGGATGTCAATGGGCATCATACCGGCTATTACTTCAGCAGCATCGATTGAAATTGTTCAGAAAGCACTGATAACTCTTAGTGCCGACAGCCTGTGTGCTGTATTTATTTGCCTCCCATATGTTTTGATGCCTAGCGCCTGGATCCATATTGGAGCCGCATATAATACAACCGATGTCATTACCTTTGCGAATAAAAAACGCTGGCAGGAACGCACGCAGCCTTTATTTGCCATCATTCTTGATAAGGCATTCAGGATTTGTTCGCTTTACCTGCAGCGTATTCTAGGTGGTCCTTACATTTGAGCCTTGAGTCTACTATTACTCCGAAATATTTTAGGTGGGGCTKTTAATGAATCTCGCACTCCTCCACTTTCTTATGAGCAAGACTTCAGTCTTTTGCTCCACCAGTTCTAAATTCATCGAAGAGAACCATTGGCGCAGATCGTTTATGCACTCGTTGCATTTGATCCGGAGGTCATCGAGATGTTTAGCAACTGCTACCATAATAAGGTCTGCGTATGCAACTAATTTAACAGATTTCGGTTTGTGTCTCCTTAGTACTCAATCATACATTACGTTCCATAAAAGGGGGCCTAGTACCGAGCCTTGCGGTACTCCACTCGAGATAGAGTAGCTCTTGGTGCCTTCATCATTCGATACAGATGTCGAAAGATGAGAAAGTCGCCTGTTTTCAAAATAACTTATGACAATTTCCATAAGATATTGAGTAGCGCATGTCATACAGAGCCTTGATTATGTTTGCCCACTTTGCTGATTTGAAGGCATTCTTCACATCCAGGGTGATCTGCGCACAATATTTTTTTTGTTCCGACTTCCCATCGCTTGCCACTTACTGGAAATTTTGCGGTGTCAACGACATCGTATAGTGTGTCAATGTTGGACCTCTTTTTCATAAAGCCGGATGGTTCTTTTCATCTAATCCAGGCGCATTTCTGCTCTTAATTTTTGCGGTTATGGGCAATATTTCTTCTTCACTAATTAGCAGTGGTGGCGCTACGACTTCGGTTCGGGGCTTAGCATAAGAAATAGGATGGTGTTTCGGGAACAAAGTTTCGACGATATTTCACATAAAGGATGCGCTTTTGGGATRTTGTGTCTTATTTTTGAATTTAGACATACAGATTTTGTATGCTGCTCCAACACTTCTACTGCGACCAATGGCTGATCTTAGCAACTTCTTCTGACTTTTAAATATTTGTCTGAGACTTTTTTCATTTTTTTCCCGTTGGTTACGTTGTAGGCGTCTATCTGAACGGCAGAGCTTTTTAAGTCCAGCTATTTCTTCATTCYACCAATACGCTGGCTTCCGGTTGTTGTGGTGTACTCTCCTATTCATGGTTGCGCCGCATGCTGTGAACAATTCTTTTCGCACTGATTATACCGAGTGCGTGGCGTCTTCGCCTTGTATATTTGCTGAACTCCAGACCATCTCAAAAAGTTCGGCATCAAAATCGTCCGTCCCTCCGGCATAAGAGACTTCAGCAATAATAGCCATGTGGCCACTATATGTAAATATGTCCGTTACTGCCCACTTAATGCACCTGCTAACAGCGTCGTTGGCAAACATGATGTCGATTATAGAGCCTTTGTTTCCCTTTTGAAAGTATTTTGCATTCCGCTTTTCAAGATCGTAATATTCGGTTGGCCGTGAAATTCAAGTATTAGATGCCCCCGATGGTTTGTGCGCCTACTACCAAAAGCGATCGACCACGCATTGAAGTTGCCTGCGATTATAATTGGTGATTTGCCTCTGGTTTGTAGGGCAAGTTTCAGGAGGAAGTCTTCAAAATCTTTAATTGAGGCACTGGGAAGAGCAAAGCAGCTAACAAAGTATATCCCTCGTATATTTGTCCATATGAAAAAATTATGACCTCCGGAGCGAGACATAAATGGTTGTTCTTTACACGAACATATTGCAGCCTTGCCAGATATTTCTGTAGTCCAGGTGMTTTCCGAACGCTGGGAGTATTGCTCGCTTAGTAAAGTGACATCAATGTTTTTTTTAAATACTATCTGTTTTAGTAGCTCTTGTSCTGCTGCGCAATAATTTTAGTTTAATTGTATTATCCTCATTTCCCTATCAATTTCGCAATCTCGAAATATTTGGGGCACATAGTGCTCAAAGCTGAGTGTGCTCCTTGGCATAGCATGCAGCTTGGATCGTTAATACATAACTTCGCTACATGTCCACCGGCTCCACAACGACGCCAGATGGAAACACCTGAAGCAACGGGGAATAGGGAAGTGTTCCCGGAGGCGACATACAGGCCACCCGATCTTTACTTTGCCTACCTTGAGCGCAGTCTTGGCTTCCTAGGCGCRCAGGCAAAAGACAGCTATTTGAGTAACGCTTCGGGTCTTTCGCATAATCTTAACGTTGATTTATCCGAGATTTTCTATTCCACACTCTTTTTGCAAAATCTCTTCTGGAGAAGTTATTTCATGCAAATCCATGCACATAAACATGACGTTGTGGGTTTTGGGCTGTATCACAGCCATTTCAGCTACCACTCCTTCTAAGGCACTTTCTTATATATCTTTACCAAAAATCTTTTATATGCATATTAATATGTTTGCAAAAGCTTGTCTTTGATATACATATAATATATGTACATGTCTAGTGACTCACAAAATTGATCACGCTTCAATCGAATAGCCATTTCTTTTTTTATTCCGTCTTGCATATGCAGTCAACAAAGAAGCAAAGAATAATAATTTAAAGGTTTGGGTACAGACAACGCACAAAAGATAGCACACGCGGCAAAAAAACTTTTAATTTCCGTTTTGTGGTTTATGTGACGTTCCCTGAATTTGCCGCATGTAGAGCTGCAATGAAAGCCGCAAATATTTATGTTTGTAATGATTGAATATATACATCATTAAGAAAAGTCTCACGCCCGTATAAAGTTACAAAGTATTGCATACGATATTATAGTAACCAAGTAAGAGTGAAAACTACGCACAATTAAAATCATTTGCAATTTTTTGTTAACGGTAGATGTAAAAATAACTTCGAAAATACTCAAATAAGGAAAAGGTTAGATATAGTATAAATACTCAGGATGACGCGACTAGTTGAAATCTGTTCGTCCGTCCATCCATGTGCTGTAACTTGAGTAAAAATTAAAACATCGCGATGAATCTCAGCGTTCATGTTTTCTGGCAAAAAGACGGAGCTTTTAAATGAGTGTAATCGGACCACTGCCACATCCTCAAAACGTGGTTCTAACTAAGTACTCAATTGAGATTTACAATTCTAATTTAGTATAGAGGATTGCACTGTAAAGGGCTAAATATATACATAGCTTTTGTATATGTCTCAAATCGTTTAATTCAAAGTAACCAAATTCGCTTAAAATAAATACTGTGAGAACCCCTACCGACAGTGTGAAAATGCATGACATCGGATCATAACCCCGTTCACTCCCCACATAACAGTACTGTTAAGAACTAAGTACTAAAAGCACGATAATCAAAATATAGAAATAAAACGAAGTCTAAGTTAGTAGCCTCAAATAAGTCACGAATATTCTTAATTTGATCGAATTTACACAGGTATCATTAGACTGCCAAGGCAACTCAGTCTTCGGAAGGTCTTAAACTATCGAAGCTGCAATACGAAGATGCGCCACTGATAAGATGATTATGATAATGTCGTCTCAACAGATGAAGGCACTACGGGAAAGCACTCCACTGGCCCTACTTCCAAGGTGCGGCTTTACAAAGTGGATTAATCTCACAAAGAACTTTAGAGTTACTCTCGGCAACAATACAGAGTGGAATGATTCCACGCTTGACATATTGCTGAGATACAGTAGTATCCAATAATACACTGACGGCTCGAAAACACCGGAAGGTATTGGAGCAGGCATTGCGGGACCGTATACCAAACTATCCATACCAATGGGACGTTTGCCAAGCATTTTTCAAGCAGGAGTTTTTGCTATAAGTCAGTGCGCAGCGTATCGCCATTCTTAGCGACAGTCAAGCCAGACTAAAAACAATCTCAGCATATGACGTTAAATCGCTTTTAGTAGAGGAGAGCATATGAAGGCTGAATCGCCTATAAGTGTGCAACCGGGTAAACCTAATCTGGGTACCGGAGCGTAAATGGGTAGTCGGAAATGAGCTAGCCGACGAACTAGCCCGCTTTGCGGCAGCGTCCAAAATGACAGGACCAGAACCATGAATCGCTTTGGGATCCCACACTCTTAAGGAGCTGCTCCGCACGCCACTGCAGGCTCAGGAAGCACCTGTCCAACATGGTCATAGTCTCTTGCGCAAACTGCMGGTTCTGCGACTTGAAACAGGAAACACCAGCATACCTGATTCTGCCTTAAACAGCAATTTTCAGAAGCAGGCCTAAGGCTATGGGTTCACCTCAGGAGCGCCCAGGAGGCTGMTGGACCTTGGTGACCATACATGTGTGATATAAGAGAGGGTCCGATAGACCCTAGGTCGCAGTACAATACCTCAGTATTAAATATCTGTCTATCTATCTCGAACTTAGCTTTTGCTTACTGGTTTGCCATTAACAAATAAAATTTGTGTGGATTTAAGCTTAGAGCCTTCTAAAAAAGACGGAACGAACTTTAATGCTTATAATCATAAAAAGATGGTAAGAGCAGAATCTRAAGAAACATCGGCGGAAAAATTTCATGTTTACAGTAAATATACATATGTAAGTAATATCTTTTTTAATAAGTTTGCATCCTATTTGTGTATTTGAATCAGTCTGTCAGCTTAAGGCTAAGGTCTTCCTGTTTTCATTCGTAAATGCCTTTCAGTCATGTGCTCGCCTCATCACAGTCATTAGAAAACAAGCAACAGCAACAGAAGCGGCAAGAAGAAGCACAATTATTGCAGTAAGAATAGTCATGAGTTCAAATGGCTGGCGTTTAAGGTGAACTCGTTGCGCTGTTTGGCTATTGCTTTTCGTTTTGTTTTCATATTGCCCTATCAGAGTTTTTATTGTGCTTACATACATATGTATAGTTATGTTATGAGCACGTCTTCATTTTTATACTTTCGCAACAAAGTTGCTAAAAAGAGTATTATAGTTTTGTTCACATAACGATTGTTTGTAAGTCCTAAAACTAAAAGAGTCAGATATAGGGTTATATATAACAAAGTGATCAGGGTGACGAGTAGATTTGAAATCCGGATGTCTGTCTGTCTGTCCGTCCGTCCGTGCAAGCTGTAACTTGAGTAAGAATTAAGATATCATGATGAAACTTGGTACACGTATTTCCTGGCTCCATAAGAAAGTTAAGTTCGAAGATGGGCAAAATCGGCCCACTGCCATGCCCACAAAATGGCGGAAACCGAAAACCTATAAAGTGTCATAACTAAGCCATAAATAAAGATATTTAAATGAAATTTGGCACAAAGGATCGCATTACGGAGGGGCATATTTGGGCGTAATTTTTTTGGAAAAGTGGGCGTGGCCCCACGTGTCAACCAAACTGTATAGAGTCGTTTCTTTTAGGCATTTCCATATAGAGTTTAAAAATGGAAGAAGTCGGACAATAACCACGCCCACCTCCCATACAAAGGTTATGTTGAAAATCACTAAAAGTGCGTTAACCGATTAACATAAAACGTCAGAAACACTAAATTTTACGGAAGAAATGTCAGAAGGAAGCTGCATCCAGGTTTTTTTTTTTTAAATTGAAAATGGGCGTGGCGTCGCCCACTTATGGACYAAAAACCATATCTCAGGAAGTACTMRACCGATKTCAATGAAATTCGGTATATAATATTTTCTTAAYACCCTGATGACATGTACCAAATATGGGTGAAATCGGTTCACAACCACGCCTAAAATCTCGATTATCACTTTATCATGCGAGAGTATAAAATGTTCGGTGACACCCGAACTTAGCCCTTCCTTACTTGTTGTTATTTATTATTTAAGTGGCTGATTACTGCTATTGACCTGTTGGCGTTGGAAGCCCGGCGCATGCGTAGTCGTTCACACTTACACCACATGTACTGATGTGCAAGTACTTTTACATCTGAAAGTAGGCTGCTTTTATTTTTCCGGATTTGGCAAACACAACTTAATGGTAAAACTTGACATTTCTAATGTGATACATATTGAGAACGTTTTGACATACAAGCATTATTTGTCTTGTTTACAGTAACTTAAAATATTCAGCTCGGCCAAAGAATTAAATCGCGAACGTTTTTTCACGATTATTTTTAATCACTTTCCACGTGGATAATCTCAGCAACAGTGCGTCAATGAATTTAATTAAATTTTTGGCTTTGAAAGTCAATTATGTACAAGTGCTTCTTGATGATATGGTGCATTCAATCGAGGTCGTAGCTTACTTTAAGACAAATTTTGTGGAGGTCATATAAAATCAGAAAACTGAACTTGCAAGATCATCATGTGAATCATCGTGGRATTGAGACAATTAAAGGCATTAGTGAAACTAGCATACCTTTAATATTCCATGAACATTTGATTTTAGAAAAAAATTTTGATTTAGAAAAAAAATTGTTCAAATATAATTGGACATGTTGCAATCATTCCACTAGAACAACGCAAAACAATGGTACATAACCGTTTTTTTTGCTAGTTAGGTTTCAAGAAATTAGGAAAATCAACCACCGAAGGCGGCTCACTCTTCACCTCGTCTGAGACAACTGCATTTTTGAGCACGTAAAACTTCGATTTGGTTAATAATCCACCGAATGACTTCTCGTAATCATAAATGTATCATATATTGTTGATGTGAATCAAGTTAATTTATAGACGTATTATATTACATTTAGACCCTTGTACCTTAGGTGTGTAGGGAGAAAATCGCTGTAGAAATCAATGCAATAAAAGTCAAATTAATTGGTCTAGAACAGTGGTTCCCAAACTTATTTTGTCTACCGCCCACTTTGAGAATAAATATTTTTTTAGCGCCCCATTTTTCACCTATTTAAAAACCACTATAACTTCAAATTAATTATTGTGACCTATAAATGTATATTAACGGAGAATTCTAAACGAAACTTTTATATAACCAGCAACTTGAAACCTGAGCGCAGTAGGTAACATACAACGGCGCTTAGGTCTCAAGTTAACTCTTACGGGCTCCATCTGCCAATAAGAATGTTTATTGAAACACAAATTTATAGTATTAAAACAGAGAATCTCTTTTTAAAAATGAAACTAAAATAATCGATCCATATATAAAAACTAATGTGAAGKATACCCGACGTCATTTCGCAAGTGATAAAATAAATTTTTCAAGGGCTCAAAGCATGCTGTAAATCAGCTCGAACCTACCTATCCTACACCTTTGCGCACATACAGATTTGGCAATGGCAATACGTTTGACAGTTAGTACAAGTTGTTGTTGAGAGTCGGCAGTTCATGTAGTAGTAATTACAAATAACCCCCCAGGCCTCTACACAACGCCCCCTTTTATTTCTGGGTGTCTTAACGCCTCCTTGACACCTGCAGCGCCCACAAGGGGGCGTTATCGCCCACTTTGGGAAACATTGGTCTAGAAGAACCCTGAAAGTGTAAGATGACTACTTTTTATATTTTTAAATATCTTCTACTGCAGGGTTTGTCCGGAAAGTAATAGGACTGATTCGGTTAAAAAAAAWTTATTAAACCAATCGTTACAATTATTTAAAAACTTTCAAAATAGTCTCCTTCTGCGTCGATGCAGCAGGAGAGATTTCCGAGTATTGAAGGCGTCACGGAAGGCATTCACCGGAATAGCCTTGAAAGCCGAGGTGTATGCTGCTTTTCGGATCGAGACAATTGACGAGCCGGGCAAGCTCCGAAGTACAGTCGCGGCGGAAGAAAATCAGTATTATTACTTTCCGGATAACCCTGTGTTTTCCCCTACATCAAAAACTTGGTATAGGTGCTCGAAGTAGAATCTGAATGCCCATAAATATACGTATGTATATGCATATAAAAACTTCGGTTGACTCTTACTGTCCACACCATACCTATTTGGATTTATCTAGTTTATTAGTTTTTGATTGAACCAATAAATTTTTAAGATTACAAAAGTAAATTTTCAAAATTTATAAAATTAAGTAAGTGACGTGGCACCGTATTTTTAATTTCCAAATCGTGCTTGGCGACTTTAATGCCAGGGTGGGCAAAGAAGGTATTTTTGGTACAACAGACGGTAAGTTCAGCATCGACGAAGAAACATCCTATAATGGGGTCGACTTCGCTGAGGCCTGTACTAAGGCCTGTAGTACTAAATTCCAAAGAGAGAGGCCAAAATGCGCGAGTATAAAGAGCTTGACAAGCTGGCCGACAGGGGTAATGGTCGAATATGCGAGAACAAACAGAWGGTTTCAAGACAGGAGATTACTCTTGTTGAACAGCCAGAGGGGATTTAGTGACTGATGTCCAGAGAATTCTAAAATTATGGAAGGAAACTTTTCCGGCCYGTTGAATGGCAGTGAAAGCATAATACCAGAAAATGGTGAAACCGATACCCCAATCGATGACGATGAAGGAGATGTTYCATTGCCCGACAATGAACAAGTTCGAAAGGCAATTACCCGTATGAAGAACAACAAAACGGCGGGGGCCGATGGATTCCCGGCGAAGAACTGATAAGGAGTATGGATCAGCTTCTTTATAGAATATGCAGGATAAGCCTCCTCATCATCGGAAGAAGAAGACCTTCACTCCATTGGAGAGRTCAGGTGGAAAAKGACCTGGCTGCAATTGGTATATCCAATTGGCGCCAAATTGCGAAAAACGAAACGACAGGCTCAGCGATAACCGCGTGAGCGTTGTTTACGCCAATAAAGAAGAAGAAGATAACAAATAAATATTACCACTAGGACCTTTTAAGTAGCTTCCAATCACCGATAAACATAACCAGAACCACATAGGAATGTATGTATGTTTAAAACGAAGATAACGATGATATGCAATGGACAACTCACCACATATACTCAAAACTGTACTACCGACTTTGGAAATAAAACTTAACTGCTTGTTGCGTGTTTAGTTGGTGCTCATGATACAAGCGCAGCTGCGTAGACACGACGAATTGTGAGTTCCGATGACATTGGTGTTGGTAATAAATAGCGTTACGGTCTGTGCTAGCTGTTACTATAGGTACTGCCAGTTACATTACATTTCCACACAAAAAGCTTTCTCAGCCAAAGCTTTGGAGACGCTGACGCTGTGCGACGAAGAATGCGTCAACTTTGGTCGGCGGTTTATTTTTTTTTCGTAGACACTTGGCCAAACCATTCAGTCGTTTGTTGGACACACGCCAATACGGTGTTGATTGCGGTGTTTTTAACTGCTAACGGTACTTGGAAGGAAGAAAAGTGAACCTTAAGCGAATATCGAAGTTTTTGTGAATCGTAAACGCCTGCGCAAACGAAGAACAGAAAGAAATGCGCATAAATACCCAAGAATTTTGTTTTTTGAAAACGAGCTTTCTACTTGGTTCAGTGTACGAATTTAATCAGTAAAGAAAGAAAAGTCGAAACYAAAAAATAACAAGTAAAAGAAAGTTTATTGAACACAACAGCCTCAAAATTTACTGGAATTGCGAAAATAAGAAAAAAATCTATAAAGTAACATCCATGTGGTGCAATAATTACTATATTTACTTTGATAATTTTGTGGGTTAAATGATTCGTACTAATTGGTTGAGATYGCAATAGCTAAACAATTAACTGTGGTATTTGACAAATTGAGCGCGCGGGCATAGTGTTGATGACAAATTGTTGCGAACTCTAAAGACCAATACTAAAAAATTTRGCAGGAACTTGCTGTGCCGGCGAAGCACTGAATTTAATTAGAAATACTCCAAGTGATTGTTAATTGTTTAAATAAATAATCTATATTTATTGTCGTTGCCATATTTTAAATAAAGGATTAAAGTTTTTGCGTGCCATTTCTGTACTGCCAACAACAAAGCGAGGCGGTATATTACAGCTGTCATTTTGAGGGTTACTAAGATGATTTTGAGGTAAGTTTTGAGGCGATAATAAACAMAAAAAAATATATACACTATTTATAGGGTTTCTATTTAATTATTAAAAATATACAGAAATAATTTATTACTTTTAAATGAGAATTTAATTTRTCGCTGTCAGTTGCTACTGGTGAAAACTAAAAAAGGTATATTCCTCATATGTACTTATTTGGCTTACGCTTGTTTTTTCAGTTGAGTGACGCTTCTTTGAGTGACATATTTACTGAAGGTTTTTGTTTATATACTATGCCCGTGCGTTCTTCGTGTATTTTTCTCATATAAAACAAATAAGCTTAAGATTCCCGATGTGTTGCTCATTTGGTATTCAGGTTAAATGCGTGGCTTATGTTCAATGCATGGAAGTGGTGAAGAGGTTGAAGCTGGTTTATCTGAAAACATAATTTGAAAAGTAGTGAAGCGAGTAGTTGTTGAATATTTCTTTTTTCAACGATATACAAATGAGAAGAACAATAGAATAAGTAATAGTTTTTATTGGACTATGGATTTACACAAAAATTGTTGCAACACATTGTTGAACATCTGCTTTTAAAGATGAATTCGTAAAAATGCAGACAATGTTTGATAATAATTCGATCAATTTTTGTTTGATTTTCTGAAAAAAAAAGGAAAATTAATTTGTGTTTTCTTGATGCATTGTTCAATACAAATAGCGTTCAAAAACTAGTTTGGTTTTGTACGCGTGTTTATATCTCATTGAGTTGTTGGGTTCAGCCTGTTTTTTTTTTTTCAAAGTCATGATAAAAGATTTAAGATTTTCTGTATCTGTTATATACAAATTAAGGTATGCAACGAAGGGAGATGTTTAGTTTGTGGTATTTGTTACTTTTTGTTTATTCGTCCAATCCTGCAAATGTTAAATCACTAACAATCAAAAAATAGTCCGCTTACTCTGTTAAAATGAAAGATTTTAGACAACTTCTCATTAAACACATCAATAAAAATAAATATCATAAAGTCATTGGATCTCATTMCTATTATTAAAACTTCACTGATTTTTAATAGAATCAATAAAAACACCAGAAAATATGATGTTTCCAATATGTGATACAGGTAAAAGTTTCAAAATATTCCTGACTTAAAAATGTTGTTAAAAATTTCGAAAACGTTTATAGTCCGGTGAATTGCATGCACAGAAATGAAGAGTGAAAAAATTGAACAAACCTACAACAAGCTGACAATTAATGAATATGTTCAGAACATTAAACATAATATACTATAACTCCTCATCGTTCCGGTATGTGGGAAAATAATCGAGGTTTTTTTCGTGACTCGTTGTAAATTAATGCATCTTCGTATATTTGTTCGTTTCTCTTTTCGCGCATTTTTTCCTCTTTCGAAGAAACGCTAAAGCTGTTCAAAAGACTTAAGTGGCAAACTTGCCGTAAATATGCATGCTCAAAACTTTACTTTCCTTCTAAGCTCTAGTATGAATTGCCTAATTTTAAGCAAAAAAAAAACTTAGACTTTTTAAGCTATGTATTTCAATTATCTACCTCTTTAGGAGGTATTTATTCAGATCACGCCATTTTTGCTGCCAGCAAATTTAATTAAAACATACACAGGGAAAATGAAGACGGTAGCTGATTTGTGATTTAATTATCCAATATTTTGAAAGTACGTATGATAAAGTCATTCTTTATTACCTCAATTGAGTTCTCTACGTTCGTCGGTAATGCTACATTCTCGTTGACGTCTGGTCACTGATGTTAGTTGTTCAGAGAGCCGTTGCATACACATTTCCAATACTTAGTGCTGCCTCTTGCATCAATTAATTTTCTTCAGTAACGCTGGTCCAAAGGGCGTGCCCCAACAATGCATAAATACAACCTCAAGCGTTGTTACGTTCACGCCTTAACAAAGTGTGCCATGAGGCTAATAACCGAAAGAGAAAAATCAATGAGTGTGAGGGGAAGAAATGCAAGTGAAGTGACGACGCCGACCTCTATTATGTTTGCATAAATTATTGTTAAGCTATTACTAATTGCGATAGAATTTCAAATATATGTGAAATCTGGTTTGTGTATAGAAATTGTTATTTGTGAAATAACGGTAAAATTTATAAGGAATTAAAAGAAAAAAAAAGTAGTTTTGTTGTAGCGGAATGCATGAGATTTACAGTAACAAATACGTAATCTGTATTGGAAAGGTCATTAACATTACCGTTCTATTTGCGGAGCTTCGTGACTAAATCAGGAAATTTAAAAATGTTTCTCTATTTTGAATCTGCAGTCTGCTTGTTTATTAGACAATTTGTTTTAGTATAATATTCCCTCTTATGAGCTCCAGTTAGCACAATAGATTAAAAAAAAAAAAAATGTTTCTACATTGAGCATAAGAGACAAATCCATTTATCATTCGTTTTTGATTTTGTTTAAATCATCAAATTAGTTATATGTAAAGCCTTTGCAGATACGTGTATTGTAAATTGTGTTGAATTGTTTTACTTCCATTAAATAAAAAGAAGCCAATACTGTGTAAGTTTGCTTAAATTGCTTCTCGCAATTAATATAAATAATTTTAATAGTTATTTGTTCATTAATTCTTACGGACTGATAGAAGAATAAGATTTAAATTAGAATTCTAAAATAATTAATTAACAAATACAAATAGATAACTTAAATTAAAAAACTGAATTATGGGTGTTAATGAAGGGATCCCTAGAGTGAGAAAAATCAAGAAAAACTTCCTCGTAAATCGAGTTAAACTCACGCATATCACGTTTGGGAGGAGAATGAACCGCAAATTTAGTATTCTCCTTTTTAAATAAAATGGGGAAATAGACCTGAGACAACTTTGAGGAGTATTGAAATTAATATTTCTATTCTAAAATTTATTTTATAAAATTTATTCTATTCTTAAATCTATTATCAGTAGGCGGGTTACCCCCATTTATTAGTTATCGAGCTACTAGTCTTAAAAAGTCAGTATATTTATTACTATATAGAGTATATTTATTGGTACATTTGTATTAATAACAAATTTGCCGGTATTTACATGCAATAATAACGATTTATCACATCAGCTTTTATGACCGAGAAATATTAGAAAAAAATTTCAAGTCTGTTTATCCTATTTGAATTTAATATAAATTTCTGAATATTTATCAAATATTACAGTCTGAACTTATGTTGCAGCAAATACTTTTGTTTTTCGCTTTCGCGTATTTTTATTATTGCATAGTCTATCAAATAAAACCCGAATAGCTTGATTTCACTGAGAAAAAGCCAACATTTCTGGTTCCACTCTCACTCATTTCACTCTCGACCAGACATCTGAATGAACTTTCATTGCTCCAATTCGTAATCAAGTGTATGTGCAACAACAATAAAACGGCAGTGGACACGTTTGCGTACAACGGAAGTGTGTGCAAATCGTTGCATTTTCCTGCATCATCCAACAAATACAAATCTACAACATATATTATACATGAACGTGTGTCTGTTTGTATAAATACGTATACATATTTGAACACGAGTTCAAGCTGCTTAGTGCTCTTAACTGAAATTTTAGCCTTGACACAAATTCTAGAATTATTTAATCCGTTCCGCTTTGCAACAGTAACAATCAAAGTTAAAAACAAGAAAAAACGTTAACTTCAGTTGCACCGAAACTAAATACCCTTCACAGGTGCATTTCTGTTAGTAATTTGTGTTCAGTTCGTATGGAAGCTATATGCTATAGTAATCCGATCTGAAATTTTTTTTCGGAGATTTTATTATTACCTTAAGTAGTAATCCATGTCAAATTTCGTGAAGATACCACGTCAAATGTGAAAGTTTTCCATACAAGAACTTGATTTCGATCGTTCAGTTTGTATGGCAGCTATATGTTATAGKGGTCCGATATCGGCAGTTCCGACARATGAGCAGCTTCTTGAAGAGAAAATTTCAAAACGATATCTTAAAAACTGAGGGACTAGTTCGTATATATTCAAACAGACGGACAGACAGGCTAAATCGACTCAGCTCGACATACCGATCATTTATATATATACTTTATACAGTTTCCGACCCTTTCTTCTGAGTGTTACGAACTTCGTGACAAACTTAATATACCCTGTTCAGGGTATAAAAAGATGACTCCGCGAAAGCTTACAAAATTAAGAGTTTGAGTTTTCGCTGAAACGGTGAAGTTGTGGCTAACAGCACTCTGTGTTTGTTTATTATTTCTTCCAACAATCAAGCATTGCTTAGCCTTCGGTCAAATGGTATTCACCTGGTGGCAGGCAACGCTTTCGGCTCTTACAGTCTAGTCACAATTCTTGAGCTAGTCGCCAATCATCAGCATTTAAAATTCTTTGTACATCCATCAAGTTTTGTTATTTTTATGGTCTTTGCTTCTATATTGGCATATTCTCTCTATTTTTATACTCTTGGAAACTTTTGTTACAGTGTATTATAGTTTTGTTCACCTAAAGTTGTTTGTATCACCTAAAACCAAACCAGAAAGATATTGGATTATATATGTACATATACCCGTGCAAGTCGTAACTTGAGTAAAAACTGAGATACTTTAATGAAATAATATTTGTGTTCTCTAGTACAAAAAAAAAAATACGAGTTCGTAGATGGGCGTAATCGAGCCACTGCCACGTCTATAGAACGTCATTAACCAAAAACCTATAAAATGCCATAACTAAGCCCTAAATTAAGATAAAAGACTGTAATTTGGCAAAGGAGATCGTAGTAATATGTTTAATGTGTATATCTCTTAAACCACTAAATCTACAGCAATAAAATTTGCTAGATTCAATTATTATAAGAGCTTCTACCGACAGTGTGAAATCGGAACATAATCCCGCTCACTCCCCATATAACGGTACTGTTAAAAACTACTAAAAGCGTAATAAATCAATAATTAAAGACGCCAGAAACATTAAATTTTAACTACGGGATGGTATAAGGGCGCTTTATGAGAGCAGGTGTTAAAATTAGAAGATGGACGTCGCACTGCCCACTTTTTAGTAAAATTCCATATCTCGGGACCGACCGATTTCAGCGAAATTAAGTACTTTACATTCTCCTCTTATATCCACATCACGGTGAAAAGTTTTATGAAATCCAGCAACAATCAATCAATTACAAAAATTATTGAAATCCACAAAAAATTGGTTTTAGCCATATAGATATATCAAATATATTATATTTATATCTGCTCCATTATTTTGACTGTAATTGACTCAAAATTTGTAGAAAATATTCTCGACATAGTGGTCGTTTAGAAAAAAATTAAAATAAGAAAATGCAGAAACAAAAAATATTGTTTAAACCTTACCCCCCCTCAACACTAGAGTTTTCTATTTTTCTTATTACTGGATTGAAATTCAAGTTTCGCTTCCAACTATTTAAAACATATATCTTTTCATAAATTTTGTAGGAAATTGAATACTCAACAGAGTCTCTTACGATGTTTTCGTAAGGCTAACCGTTTTAAAAATATTAACTGTTGACATTTCATTTATTATCTTCTTTGCTTATTGTACTCTTAAATTCCGTTTGATTCTTTGTCTTTACAGTGAAGATTTTAAGTACCAAAGGAGATATCGGAATAAAACTCTGTAAAAAAAGCATTTAAAGCTATTTTAAACCCCAATATTGCATATGTTACCCTCAGTGCCCTAACTGATATTTTACTTAAAATGTAGAGAAATACTCGTATATATTATTAAGAACTAAAGAAATGTTTTTCCTGATAATAAAAAGATTAAAATCGGGTTAAAACTTCCTCTATATACATCGTATAAAGATTTTCGAACTATGGGTTGACTTCATAAAATATGTTATATATMGGTCAATATTTGCTCTGCCTTATTGAAGATCGTCTCCTTATAATAAATGTGTACACTCATAGCCACGCAAAGCCTTTTCGGACATTTTCGTTCGTTCGGGATTTTCTTTAATTTTTTTTTATGTTTTTAGGAAGAAAAAGTAATCTAAATTATATTATCTGAATAAAATTATAGTTTTTAAGTTATTATGTTTTAATCAGTCAAACACAAACTAGCTTTTCTGCGCTTATGCAGAAGTGGCCGATTTTATTATTACCGCGACTAAACTTCGTGTCCTTAAATTCAATTATAGTGTAAATGAAATTAAATTAAAAAAATAAAAAACATTACATCCCTCCTCTTACATTTAAAGCTCAATAACTTTCAAATGATTTTGTTTATAGCTGAATTTGTTCTGTTTTTAATTTTTAATACTTTTGATAAATAACATGTTATTAACTTATTTCTAAATAAAAAGCTTTGCGTGGCCACGAGTAAACGCTTGTGCCTAAAATGTGTCTACATATATGTAAGYGAAAATGTGCGAAAATGATAAATGACCTATAATATACCATAAATTAATATTATACCAAATATGAATTATTATACTATTGCACATAAAATTGTTTCAGAATATGTTCTTCATTATACCTGAGCCATTTCAACATAATGCAAACAGCGCATCCCATTCTCTGCTCCCATAAAAACCGTATGAAATTCCGTCTTTTCAACTATAATATATTATATTTAAACCGTCTGAATAAATGGACAAGTTTTAATTAAAATGGAATTGGTCTATACTTCGATCGTCTAGTTGACCTTTCCCACACCAACTCAATATGTTCAATTTAGCCTCTTTGGAATATCACATATCATCTCTTTTCAATATGCTTTAAATATAATTTTAGCTGACGAGAACTAAAATATAACAATAAGACTGAGTTTAAGTTTATGGCTTTTAATACATATAAGTCAATAGACAGTAAAACTTATTGTAATTTATTTACGAATTCATCGAGTAATCGATTAAAAATCGATTCACAACATTTTTTATTCTTGCAAGCGGTTGCTACAGAGTGTTATAGTTTTGTTCATTTAAGGGTTGTATGTATCACCTAAAAATAAGGGAGATAGATATGTGGGAAAATATATATAAATGATCAGAATGAAGAGAAAAGTTGAAATTCGGTTGACTGTCTGTCTGTCCGTCCATCCGTTCAAGATGTAACTTGAGTAAAAATTGAGATAYCTCGATGAAAGTTCAAAAAAAATTTCGAGTTCGTACATRKGCATAATCGGACCAWTGTCACGCCCACAAATCGCCATTAACCGAAAACATATAAAGTGCCATAACTAAGTACTAAATTAAGATAAAAAAACTGTAATTTGGTACAAAGGATCGCAATAGAAAGGGGCACATGTAGGCACCAATTTATGAAAAGTGTGTGTGGCACCGCCCTCAAACAAGTTTAAAGTACATACATATGTTCAGTAGAAATCTTATAACAACTTCTATCGAAAGTATTAAAATGGACGAAATCGGATGATAAAACCACTCTTCTTCTTYTTCTTAATTGGCGTAGACACCGCTTACCGAGTTAACAACAGCGGGCCAGTCGTTTCTTCTTTTCGCTACGTGGCGCCAATTGGATATTCCAAGCGTAGTCARGTCCTTCTCCACTTGGCCCTTCCAACGGAGTAGCACCTGTTGGCAAGAGTTATCCTGCGTTGGACTTCCAGGCTGACATTGTTGGTGGGGGCAAGATATTTCGTCTTGCCCTCGTTCACTGCCAGACCCATTTGTTTTGCTTTCGTGTCCAGTCGGGAGAAAGTAGAACTAACGGCGCGGGTGTTGAGGCCGATGATATCAATATCATCGGCATACGTCAGCAGCTGTACACTCTTGTAGAAGATGGTACCTTTTCTCTAATCAGGTTGAAGAAGTCTCACGATAGGGAGTCGCTATGTCTGAAACCTCGTTTAATATCGAATGGCTCGGAGAGTCCTTCCCGCATGGTGAGTATCTGGTCGGTTGTTGATTTGCCAGGTCTAAAGTCACACTATTAAGGTCCAATCAGTTTGTTGAAGGTGGGCTTTAATATTTCACAMAATACGCTCGATAGAACCTTATATACGTTGTKKAGGAGGCTAATCCCACGGTAGTTGGCGCAGATTGTGGGGTCTCCTTTTTGTGGATTGGGCATAGCACACTTAAATGCCAATCGTTGGGCATGCTTTCGTCCGACCATATTCTACAGAGAAGCTGATGAATGCTCCTTATCAGTTCTTCGCCGCCGTGTTTGAATAGCTCGGCCGGCAATCCATCGGCCCCCGGCGCCTTGTTGTTCATCAAGCGGGTAATTGCTATTCGAACTCTTCTTGGTCGGGCAATGRAACGTCTGCTACATCGTCATCGAATGGGGAATCGGCTTCGCCTTCTCCTGGYGCTGTGCGTTCACTGCCATTCAGCAGGCGGGAGAAGTTTTCCCTCCATAATTTAAGTATGCTCTGGGCATCGGTGACTAGATCACCTTAGGGGGTTTCTACAAGAGTATGCTTCGGTCTTGAAAGCTTTTATAAGCCGCCGCGTTTTTTCGTAAAATTTTCGGGCATTACCCCTGTCGGCCAGCTTATCAAGCTCTTCGTACTCACGCATTTCGGCTCATTCTTTTTCTGTCTACAAATRSGTCTCGCTTTCCTCTTCAACTCTCGGTATCTATCCCATCCCGCACGTGTTGTGGTCGATCGTAACGTTGCGAGGTAGGCAGCCTGTTTGCTCTCCGCTGCGACACGGCACTCCYCGTCGTACCAGCTGGTACGTAAGGAGTTTGAAATGCCGTCCCACAGTTCCCTTATACCGAGTTGTTGAAGGGTGCTTTGCTTTTGCTTTAACTAGTACTACAGATAACCATATTTCGGGCCCCGGCGAAGTCGATCAGCCTCAAACCATTTGGGGATGTTTCGTCGTGGAGGCTGAATCTACCGACCGTAGTGCCAAAGATACCTTCTTTGCCCACCCCGGCGTTAAAGTCACCAAGCACGATTTTGATATCATGGCGGGGGCAGCTCTCGTAGGTCTGCTCCAAGGCACCTTTGGTCACATCGTCCTTCTCATCCGTTGGGGCGTGGGCGCAAATCAGCGATATGGTGAAGAACCTCGCTTTGATGCGGATTGTGGCTAGACGTTCATTCACAGGAGTTAATGATAGTACTCGGCGACGGAGTCTCTCTCCCACCACGAATTCCACACCAAACTTGTGATCCTTTATATGGCCACTATAGTAAATACCACAAGGACCTACTCGTCTCTGYCCTTGTCCCCTCCATTGCATTTCTTGGCACCTTCCCAATTAAGGGACCGGACATTCCAAGTGCATGCCCTCAATTCRTAGCCTTTATTTCGTTTGCCATGGTCGCCATCAAAAGTTGAGTCTCTCATCCGAGGTTGATTGTTAATTTTCATTGGGGGTATTTTTTTACGTGGCGGGTTCCTCCCTGCATAGGGTTGTGCGCTGGGTTTGGGACCCGCCACGTMAAAATACCACCCCAATGAAAACGCAACAACAGCCTCGGATGAGAGACCCCACTTTCGATGACGACCATGGCAAACGAAATAAGGACYGAGCTGTAAGAGATATACGACGACATTGACATAGTTCAGCGAATTAAAAGACAGCGGCTACGCTGGCTAGGTCATGTTGTCCGGATGGACGAAAACACTCCAGCNCCGCCGGGGGAAGGAGAGGAAGAGGAAGACTTCCACTCCGTTGGAAGGATCAAGTGGAGAAGGACCTAGCTTCACTTGGAATATCTAATTGGCGCCACGTAGCGGAAAGAAGAAACGATTGGCGCGCGGATGTTAACTCGGCTATAATCGCGTAAGCGGTGACTACGCCAATCAAGAAGAGGAGGTTCCAAACCCAGCGCACAACAATATGCAGAGTCTTATAGAAGCCAGTGTAAAAGTTTGATGATGGGCGTGACAACGCCAACTTTTTTGTGAAATCYCATAACTCGAGATTTGACAAACCCGATTTCGACAAAATTTAGTACGTGACATTATTCTTACATTCTTCTGTCACATTGTGAAAGTGGACGAAATCGGACAACATCCACGCCTGCTCCCCATATAGCACAGMTTTAAATTCCACTTGATTCGTTCAGTTTCCAGTACACAAATCAAGAAGTAATTAGTATAAAAGAATTAACGTTCTGACGATAATGTGCTGTCTTATGACCAAACATTTTTTAAATCCATATAAATATGTTTAAAGCCCTAGGTACCGAGCATTTAGACCCGTGTCGGTCAATGTGTGATACGTATATATAACTGATATAAAGGGATAAACATTCTCTTATAATGGCTGYATGTAAAAATGGATTCAATCGGACCAACATGGACGAACTTCCGGTTGACTTTGTACCGGATACATCGTCCGATATGTGAGTTATCCGAATGAAAATAAGAGAACATGTTTTACTCATAACAGTGTGTTTGTACCGTAAATGGACAAATTTGAGTAAAAACTTGGCATAGACACTATATAACTAATATCAGGATTTTGGATTGGTTTTACATCTTAAAGTATGAAATGTTTGGGTGCGCCCGAACTTAGCACTTCGTTACTTTTTTAATACGAAGGTTGTGAATTTGTTTGCAAGATGAGTTGGGAGAAATACAAGAGCTATCAGAAACAGGAAAAAAAGTTAAATTTCGAAGCTGCAATACCCTTCACAAATCCAAGTATTCGTTACAAGAAATGATCTCTATCCATTAGTTTGTATGACAGCCATATGDTATAGTGATCCTAGTTGAACAATTTCTTTGGAGATAAAATTATTGCTTTTGACAATAAGTTAAGCAAAATTTAGTGAAGATATCTAGTCAAATCAAAAATTTTTCTACATAARGCTTTAATTCCGTTCGTTCAGTTTTTATGGCGGCTATATGCTTTAGTGGTCCAATATCGGTTTCCGCAAATGGATGGCTTCTTGAAGAGCAAAACCGTGTCTAAAGTTTCAGATCGATATCCAAAAAACTAAAGGACTAGTCCGCGTATCACAGATATATGAACACCTCAAAATAGATTCAGCTCATCATGGATATACTTGTATATTTTATAGAGCTTCAAAAATTTCCTTCTGGGTGTTACAAATATCGTAACCAATTTAATATATCCTATCCAGGGTATTAAAAAAAGGCGATGAAGCGACAAATGCTGCGTTCCCTTCCTTCCTGACTTTCTTAAGAGCCATGCATTTTCCCTTACTTGCCTGAAGTAATTGTAGAAGTATAAGTTCAAAAGCTTCCTTGAGATAAAAGTGAAATATGAAAATGTTTTGGAATCCTTAATAGTGTAATATTTACGCAATACAAGTAATTATGTTTTCTATATCCTTAATTATGTACTTTCAACGTAATTGTATTTCAATTTGAAATKAATAATTACAAAGTTCATTATTGTAATGTTTTACTGAGTTTTGAGATAATACCACCTTCAAAGCATTTACTTCTGTGAACAAAAATAGTAAAACATTTTATTTTAAATTTCGGGCTAAAACCCATTCGTTTTATTATTAGTATTGACAAATTATTCACACCAATGAGTGAAATGCGAATAAATAGAGCCTGAAACTAGATAAAGATAACAATTAAATTTGTGTTTTAATAAGTTTTTGWACCAGGAAATGATTATACATAGTTAAACAACTTTCAAAGGCCCTGCTCAGTATGAGAACCACACGTCTCCAAACGAGAATGTATGTAAACTCCGATAACTTCATGCAATATGTAGAGGCACCTACAGCTTAGTCGACATTTTGAGAAGCATTCAATGAACTATGAATGAACCCATTGACTATCTTGCTTTAGAGATCGCGCCCAAACCGAGACAAAATCACTACCAAAGGAACAGCAGAAAAATGAAATTCATTCACCTGCGTTCAATGCGTGTCTGGCAAGCGTTTGCACACAACTATATAAGTGTATTGTAACGCAGCTGCAAATTGCTTTGCTTGACGAGTGTCAAATGCGGCTCATGGCACGTAGATGGCTGGTCGGAAGGAGAACGGAGATTTGTGCAAATTATATGATATTAATTCACAATTGGTAACGCATTGGTGTGGCTATGGAACACAGCACTGTCAGCTTCTTGACGGCGTTGCGTTGTTTGTGCTTGCATCTGACGACGCGCGTGTGTAGTTTGAGCAACTTTCGGGAATTTGGCAATCGTTTGTCTGAGCATTAAACGTTCGTTTGCTGGAATTTCAGCGTTTAGCATTTTCATTTTATTTGTAATGCGTTTTCGTGTACGAGTACGTATACTTCTGCATGTGGCAAGTGTGGTATAAGAGCCAATGCTTTAAAAAAATACAAGTCAGAATGCCACAGAAATGGCATGCAGCTTGTTGCTTTAATAAATTTTCTGCAAGATTCCGGCACTAAGCGTGTGCTAAAAATGCGCTGCGTTTGAAGCTTAAAAATGTATTTAAAACTTGATTGCTGAGTTGACGAAATCAATTTGTGAAAAATCAGAGAACWGAAATGAAAATTTTATCAGTAATACCTTTCTTAAAAATTTTGATTGACTTTAAAAATTAGTAGTAGCTTGAAAATAATGCAACAGTTAATAAATTTATAAAGTACCTATTCCATAAATCCAGACTAGAGAAATTTACATTTTATTCATAGAGCGTTTCTCAGTGTTCTCCTACGATGTTATAAAATAAAGRGATTTTTCTGTCGTGTCCTTTGTACCAGCGTTTGAGTATATGATTACAATTTCGTTAGCCAGTTTTATGCAGGTAGATTCGTATATATATTCAAATACTGCTTAAGTATTAAGTTTATGTGTTGTATGTGTACGATTATGTACAGAAGCCGTGTTTCCAGCAAAAGGAAAATTATAAATAACCTCTTTAAAGTTGTTATTGAATTGTAATGCTGCGTACTGTGTCTAAATATTAAAATATTAAGCTTTCGATATACTCACCATTCAAAATATCTACGAATGAATTACGGTCACAAAGTTACATTTAACATCATCTTATATCTTACCGATGCTCCATTGATTGTTTCCATGAGATGGTAAGATAATTCAAAATATGAAATAGGAAACACATCTATGAAAGAAATACCATAAATGAAAACCAGTTTCCACTACTAATGATAAATAACTTAAATTAGTTGCATAACACTTCCGCTTTTAAGGCCAATGCACTTAAGGCACTGATGAGGTGGAAAGGTTTTTTAATCTTTCATTCGTCAACTGTACAAAAATCGCCACTGACCTGCTGGCTAAAATTACTTTAGTTTTAAATTTCCAATAAATGTTGGGCGATTTTTCATACAAAATGAACTTTCAATTTCAAAAAATAATATACAAAGGGGAAAACACTTAATATACATACAAGTATACAGTACGTTAAGATCATGTTGCGATTGATATGAGAAAGAGGATCTAAACAAAATTATAAATACATAAAAAACAATTTTTGTCGTAACGGGTTAATACAAATTTTTTTTTTTTTTTAAATAAAACCAAAACGGTTTGGGATATCTAAGAAATTCTTTATTCGTGTGAAAGTACATTCGTACGTACCATGTGTATCTATTGCATACCGAAAAAATTACGGTTTGGTGCGGTTTAGGGGCCGGCGGCGTCAATGGGCCGTATTGGACGGTACATATTTTCATGATGAAATAGTAAACATTACTGAAGAGTAATGTCGAAAGAGCGGGGAAAAAAATGTGGCGTGGCTTGCTGCACCAATTTGCAATATTGGTCTATTTTTAATATATTTAAAGTAAATTTGAACAAAAGAAAAGAACATTCTACGAATGTGGAAAATCCCTTTTTAAATAAGGCAAATTAGTAAACAGGAATTTTTGGAATCTAACACCCCTTGGTGGGCCATCTATAGGACGACTGGTGCGTTAGAATCTGCTATCTTTATCGATTGTCCAGTGAGAATTTCATCACWTGGTTGGAAGTGATTTTTTTGCGTTTTAAGTGTCCGTATGTTTGTGTTATGAGTTCGAAAATGAGCAAACATTAAATTTTGTTTTAAAATTGGTAAAACTTTTACCGAAACGTTTCAATTGATTAAACAAGTTTATGTCAATGATTGTCTATCCCGTGGCAGAGTACACGAGTGGTTTCAACGTTTTGGAAGTGGTCGTGAGGACATAAATGACSAGCAACATGTCGGCCAATCCAAATCCGTAATAACAGGAAATTCCATCGAAACTGTGCGTGAATTTATCATAAATCAGCCGAAATCATCATTTAAATTCATGGAAATAGAATTGAACGTCTCCAAAAAAAACGATTTATCGCATTTTGACGGAAAATTTGGGCTTACGAAATTTGTGATCACGGTTTGTTCTGCACAAATTGACTGACGAACAAAAATTGCTCAGAATCCAACATTCGAAGGACATCATTGTGGCCGAACGAACTTAAACACTCGTTCGATTGCCTCAAAAACCATTTGTTGTGTCTTTTTTTTTTTTAAGTCCTATTTACTTTGGAACACACCTTGTAAAACAAGTAAGGAAGAGCAGAGTTCTGGTGTAACCTAACATTTTATACTCTTTCAAATTGCCATTATCAAAGSCAGGGAAATATCTTCAGGTAGTTACATAAAGTTTGTTAGTTACATATATGATTCCTAAGTCAAATCTTTAGCCGATTTTATCCATTTTAGACACATTTTTGCTTGATTCTGCAAACTGGAAAGTGAAAGWWTCAGATGGAATTTAAAATTATATCAGATAAGAAGTAAGCGTGGTTGTAGACTGATTTGACTTATTTTCGCACTAGAACATAGCAATGTCAAGATAATATGACGTRCTGAATTTGGTCGGGATTGTTCGAGTAGCCTAATAGTGTATATTAATGATTTAGTTAACTAGGTTAAAATTAGCGCAAAGTGTATCAGCAGTCAGTAGTGGCTTAAAAGCAATATTTCTGGTTTCAGAGCTGGCCGTCTGGAAGTCCAGATTTGAATATATTAGACTACAGTTTGTGTTCCGAGTTGGAGAACATGACCTGTCGAATACCCCACAGAAATTTGGAGAGTCTCAAAAAATAATTGGTTCGAGCAGCGTCGTCAATAGCATTAAAAACTGTGCGTGCTGCTATGGATCAATGGCTGAATCGTTTGAGGGCTTATGTAAATTCAAAACATAGCCATTTCGAATAAAATAATATATATAATATAATAAATTATACAGCGCTCATTTAATATACATAATATAATAAAATAATATTAACTTTTAAAATAACTTAAACAATTTATTATAATATTGTTTTTATAACAACCTAGCTCGTAAATGAATTTGTGGCGACTAAGTACTAGATAGGAAATCAAAACGAAGAACACAGAACAAAATTAGAACAAGCGTTGCTCTGGTATACATATGTATTTTATATTTTAAGAGATGGAATAAACTAATTTAATTTCGATTGCATATGCATATAAAATGTGGCTTTAAATGAATTAAATTGATTTCTGACATTTTTTTGTTCAACTTTGTGGCATTAACGAATAAAACATAGTCAAATTCTCACATAACAATGGAAATTGTGCCGAATGGAATATTTGCTTGCATAATACACAAAAGTGGCGGCAATCACGTTTGCCGTAAAACTTAAGAAGCTACAAAAGTCAATGCGAAAAACGTTAACACTGAAATGTAGGCAGCCACTTTTCACAGCTTTAATGAAATAATAAATTTCTGGCTGGTATTTCAAGCTCAAGTAAATAAGCGTGTACATACTCCACGTTTAAATGTATTTGTGTATGAGTGCGTATGTGAATAAGTGATTATACACAACATTCACTCTCATTTCGCATTGATTCATTTCTGTTTGGAATCTGTGGCATGTCATCCAAGCCAAGCTATTTATTTGAAGCAACAGCTGAAGAAACAATAAAAATAATAACAACTCCAACATCAATCTTTATAACAGCAGTAAGCAGTTAGCTGGCAGCTTAACAGCTT
This sequence comes from Bactrocera latifrons, assembly GCF_001853355.1. Taxonomy (NCBI): domain Eukaryota; kingdom Metazoa; phylum Arthropoda; class Insecta; order Diptera; family Tephritidae; genus Bactrocera; species Bactrocera latifrons. The sequence continues at coordinate 351,560 of NW_017536252.1, read as the reverse complement.
TGGCTTCGTCAGAGAATAGTGAAAGGAATTGTCGAAACATGAAGCAATTGGTGCTGCGATCACATGAGCGTTCAACTTTGGCAATATTATGCCACACTATGCGTGCTATATGAGTATGTGTCTTTGCATTTGCCGGGGATTCCTAATTGCTGAGATATTGCATAGTTTCTAATAAAATATACATAACTATTTATCTAGTAAAATATACATAACTATTTAAATAGATATAAGGTGGAAATATATCCAGCAACATTTTCTCTAAGACTGAGCTTTACAGACCTTGACTTCGAAGCAAACGCCGGGGAAGGTACTTAAAAAGTAAAAAAAAAAATATCGAATACAACCTCAACCCAAAAATAGTATTTCTTTTAACACATGCAGGAATAATGTTCTTGGAACGATATGGTTTCTTTTAGTTTCGTTGACATTCTATTAAATTATCAYTAACTATTTTTTATATCAGATGAAGTGTAATTGTTTTTTAAGCCATTATGTAAAATCCTCAGCYACATTGTCAATTAACTCTTTTGTGACCTCTATTCGATTTTGCAAAAGATTTGACACTTTCGGTACGACTAAAGCTTTAACATGCTTTATACCTTAAACATAAATCAAAATGTGTTGAGTTAATCCATAAGGGATGTTGAAATCCTCTACTTATTCTCTAATACCAACATGAAGAGTTTCAAGTACAGTTCCTTTAACTTCTTCGATGTTATTGTCATTATRAGAGGATGTCATATGGACGACATATTTCATATTTCACGATCTTCAATGAATAATTTGTGCCGTTCAACTAGACTTCCTAAAAAGCTCGTGTGCTATTTTTAATGACTCCGTAGCCGGTGATTGCTTCGGAAATGCGAAATTGTAATCTAACTCGTTGTCAAATAGCTACCAACCGGAGATACATATATTCACCAGAATATGTGTTTACAATTAGTTTCAGAATAGTTTTTCCAAATTATTCGCATTTAACAATAGTTACGCCATAAGTAGAGTTTTCCAATTAATGAAGGCGTCAATTGAAAGCGCAGGAGTTCAAAAAATTACATAATTTAATGCGTACATGGCGTGCATAGTTTGTTTCTCGCAAACCTCAACCTCCTGACAGCTCCATTCTAGCTTCTAGCAGCAGGTGCGTAAAGTACTCTGATTATTCTAAAAAGTCAAGGTGGTTTACCTGGTCAACAAGTTAGTTTGGCGTTCTTTTTAGTAGTCATACAAAATATATTTATATACACTTATCTATATATTTGTGTTTAGTTTTTATACCCTGGAAAGGGTACGAACAGTCTTCGAATTTTGTAACACCTAGAAGAAAACGTCGGAGACTTTATAAAATATATATCCATAAAATATCAGCATTAGTCGATTTAGTCATGCCCGCTTGTCTGTATGTACCCGAAGTTTCTCACCTTTTGAGAAATCGATCTGAAATTTTGCGCACGTCCTTTTCTTGACATGAAGCTGTTTATTTGTCGAAACCGATATCGGACCACTATATTATATAACTGTCTTACAAATCGAATTATCGGAATCAAGTTCTTATAAAGAATCTTTTGTATTTGTGAAGGGTATAACAGCATCGGTACAACCGAAGTTGACGTTTTTGTTGTTTTGGTATTTGCTCGTTTTGCTGCAAAAGTACATTAGCAGAGTTGGCATTAATAATTTATTGACAATTTTGGGTTGCGGCCGCTGCTAACGATTGTTAAAACAGTATTTGAAAGAACGGCATTTTGTCAGATGTCAGCATGTTTGCTAGCGTTTCAGCACAACATATTCGCCATAGGCCATGCTGTAAGTCGTAATTTAAGTTATCACCTACTKTGCCATACCATTGTAAAGACATGTACATATGGATGTGTGTGGTGCTTAAGAATAATTGCGAGTTCAAATTCTGAAATCTTTGAAGCTTATATTCTAATTAAAATCAGCAATATTAGCTGGTTAATTATCTTGCAGCGGCGAGATCGCTCTATATAGTATGCCGAATTTATATTTGTAAATAGTATATCATTCAAAGTAGAATAGCGATGTGTACAATATGAATGGCAAATATTATTTGTTTTAAATAATCTTCTTTATCTCTTTTAATGGRAGATTTGAATGATATTTTAGATAATTTCGCAGTATTCTTTTATTGTGATTTGTACTTTAATGATTCGTGAATTAGATTAATAATTTCTGAAGGCTCCTTTAAGACGTTGGCCTTATTTATAGAGCTTTTGGATCAACGTTTCAGGGTTGGATTTAACTCTCATTTTTTAATCTTTAAAARTTATGAGAAAAATAATTTCAGAGACTACGCGAGAAAGATTCCATTGGAAGCACTACATTTCAAACAAGCAAAATTAAGCTATAATATTGGTACTAAAATTTTAATTTAGAAGTGGCAGGTGTTTCCTTTTAGCTACAAATTCATATTAGTACGCAAATGGTATCCATAATTGGCTTCTCGTAAACGTTATTCCCCTGACATTACCATACTAGCTTTCCGTTCTCTTCTGGAAACAGGTACATAAAGACTTCTGATTACTAATCAATACAATATTTTCGAAAACAGAAAGTGTCAGTCATAGGTAATGGGGTCCATATATATGTCGGGACAAATTTCAGATTTGAGGGGCATATGTACCTCAAAGACATCACTTGTGCAAAGAAAAAGTTTATCCCGTTATATGCATTGGTGCTTGATTTAAATACTGTAAAGTGAAAGAAACAGATTGCAGTTTGCAAAAATCCTATACCGAAATATACAAGGGATGAGAGCACCCATTGTAGAATCTGGTGATATATGAACGGCTGATTCGGTCAATTGATTGTAAATGACTATTGTGTATGGCTATTGTGAATTGGCTCTTTATAATTTAAATAGAAATTATAAAAGCTATTTAAAATTTACCTTCCTCTACAATTTAACGTCAAAATATGTATTAAGTAAAATGACAGCTAGCACACGGTTGCAATTATTTTTTTACGTGACATTGCACGAGAATAAACRTGGGTTTTGGTCTGACATATTTCACGGCCATTGCAAATAATTTTCTGCATGTGTTTGTTGTTGTGCCGTGCATCGTGCAAGGGCTTTGCAAGAGCAAGGGAATACCCCTATGGAATGTATAACTGTGATATATGGCATATTTTCAAACTTTGACACCAAAATTTTTAAATAATTTTAGGTACCAAATTTGGTTGAAATTTGTTAAGTAATTCCTGAGGTAATATTCCTCCTAACTTTTAACACCGCCTTCTATGGAATTCTCTCTTACCATCTCGGCTGCAAAATTGTTCTGTCTCTGATACATTTACCGTTTATATTTCTGGATTCGAGAACTCTTCATTGTCTATGCACTTTTGCATGCGTTTGAACAAATTGTCGAGGCATTTGCACCTCTGAATGAGGAATCAGCAAAACATGYATTTTGAATACACATCAACTGTCCCTTCAAGTGTCAAAAAGTCACTGATCTCTGAGCTTATTGTAGTTGTGTGGGAGCTTGCATTTGCTTGGAAGTGCTTCGTGCACGAACAACTTTTGTTTGATTCGGCTCATTTTTAATCATCCATACACTGCTGCTGTTAACTTTTGGGTCCATATGCGTAAATACACGATTCGTCTCCTATCACAATGTCATAGATGTGTTTCGRAGCACCGCTATGGTATTTTTAACATTTTCTATTGTTACGGAATTAATCCACGTCGAAAGTTGTAAACAATAATTGTTATAAGTATATCATTAGATGTACATATATACATATATATATATATATATTTCGATCAGTTTTAAGTGTTAGAAAAACCCGTTAGGCAAACCAAACTATGTATTATATTAGTTAAGTGCCGATTCATAATAACTCCGGAAAACACTGCTGAATTCGGATAATTGTTGAAATTGGCTTTGTTATCTCAGGGGACGCTAGGGTCTTTCTCTTCAAGTATTTTTCCAATCCACAAGAGTTTATATGCTATATGTAGTTGTGTTTTGGATTTTTTTTGTTCATTTTGTTTATGAAACGACTGAAATTGAAGAAATTATGCTATAAGCTACTCTTACCYAATTTAGGCCCATAAGGACAACTTTTTTTTCGCTAACATTTATTTTAATTATGGAAGAAGATTGGATATGCAAAAAAAAACTTTGTTTGAAGGTCTTGATTACTCACACTATTTAACCAGTATGAAAGTATTGGAAGACTGTTACACCAAATTTAACATTACTTTAACCAGATTTTTTTCTAAGAATTTTCATTCAAAAACGTTTTTTCATTATTATAATTAATTGTAATTTAAGCATGAACAATAAAGACAGATAATAAGCTCAAATTTTAGTAGTAAAAGATTTCTACCCACATACGCACGCCTTCATAAAAAACAATAACAGTAATATATAAATGCGGCTGCCACACCCTACCAACTTTCAAAACAACGACTCTTTAGCAATTTACTTCTAAATGGCCAATAACTATAATCTGCCGTTACTGCTGCTGCGTTTCTGGACAAAAAAAAAAACTCGTTTTTCTGCAGCTAATTTTCAAACAAATCGCTTGAGCCTACAGCTTGTAATTGGATACGCGCAATAGATCGGAAAAGTTTAATCGCTGCGGAACGCTGCGCTGTCAACGTTGCGCTGCTTACAAACCGCTCCACGTCTGCCTTTCCTATATGCAACGCAGCATAATCGAAAACGCGAACTTATTAATCAGACCACATGCCTGACTTGACACTGTGTCACCATGTCCACCAAGCGCCATTGGGGTTGAGCTTTTGGTCATCAATGTGTTAGGATTTTTATCTTTCGCGCTTATAGTTTTATGCATTTAAATATGCACATAATCACAAACGAATATACATTTATAATTCTGTGATCCCAGCATTCGCTGCACTAATGCATTCGGATTTAAACAACCAAATACACGACGATCGACTAAATCACATATTCATTTGAATATTTTGATTTATCTTTTCTAATATTTTTCTGTTTTTGTTTTTACGCTGAATTTTCATGCTCATGATATGGCTACTTTATAGGCTGAACGCACTTATTATGAGGCTGTGACAATACGGGGAGAACGCCATGGTTAACTGTCTTGATTGAAGACGTACTCTTGTTATTGCTGTTTCATTTGGGGCTATGCAAATTTATGCATAAAATATGCAARAACATTAAAAATTTCAAATGCAGCCTTGTGTTTTTTCAACAAGCATGTCTTTTAGGCGAGTCCCATAGCGTTTGCGCACATTTATGGTCAGTTTAAAGCATATTTATTCTTCTAATTTGAACTTCTTTATATTTATACCCTAAASAGGGTGTATTAAGTTTGTCACGATGTTTGTAACACCCGAACGCAGTAGACCCTGTAAAATGTATGTATATATATACAAATGATCAGGATGATCAACTGAGTCGATTTAGTCATGTTTGTCTGTCTGTCCCTCTGTATATACGCAAACTAGTCTCTCAGTTTTTTAGATACCGCTCCGAAATTTTGCACACTTTCTTTTCTTCTCAAGCAGAATCTCCTATAGGATTACTATAGAATATATAGATCCGTCAAACTCAAGTCAATGTATTGAAAACKTTTTTATTTGACACGAAATTGGGCATACATTATTTTGTAAGGCAGCGCTATAATCTCCTGTGAAGGGTGTTAAAGCTTCGATGCAGCCATAGTTAAAGGTTTTACTTGTTTTCTTGTAAAACCACCTTAAGAAGGCGTCACCGACACAGAAGCCAACAGTTGCTTTCAGCAAATGTGCGCAAACTATTTTACTTTTTGCACTTGGAAATTTGTCCAGCTACACGCACGTATATCTAAATGTGTTAATATATTGGTTTGTCCATTCACACAACTATTCAAAGATACGCTCACTCAATCCACCTAAGTAGGTCAAAGTATTTTGCATGAGTATGTACATATGTATGGTATAGTACATAAGTAAAATGTATATTTAGCTTGCCTATGGATTTTGCATCTGTCAGCGTCTCGCACCTGCCCCTGTCGACTACCATTCGCGGTTGCAGTATTTGAAAACGTAGATATGCAGTGCAAATAAGTGAGATGAAGACATCAATCTGCGAAAAGCGTGAGGCAAATACAATGCGGTAAAAATCATATTAATAAAGCGCACAACAAACAGCTTAAATAAAAAGCTAAAATGCAAAACCGAACTAAGGTTCCCATTTTGTGGGAAGCCACCTTAAAATCGGCAACGCACCTTATTCGAATAAAAATTTAATTGGATGTATGATCTCTTAAAAAGAGTTATGTTTTATACTATCTGAACATTTTTTAATTAATACTTTAGAATGATCCCGTATTGTGATCGTGGTTAACATTCGACCGTTCTTTTACAAATCTTACTTCTGTATACATTGTTATATCATTTTCCGAGAGGATTTTCAACAAAACGCGCTCCTCAAAATACAAACGTGAATTTGATTCTAAAAATTTTAAAGCAAAGTTCTTCTATAGGTTTTTATGAAAATGTATAGTATTTTCCCCAGTCGCATGAAATTGAGGAAATATTTAATGCATTGCAATACCAATTAAGTCTCACGAGTATGTTTAATAATCGGTGCAAATGTAAAACTTGAAACGAAATATAACTTTTCCATAACACTTCAATAAAAAATGTGTCCACCGTAATGCAGCCACCGAACCATTGATTGATATATCGAGCCAATCATTTGTCGATTTCTGGCACATTTAAATGTTAACTGTATTATGCGCAAATAACATAAATTTTTGTTTGTGTAGCATACAATTTGTTGAGCATTATCATTTTGTCGCCTTAAATTCAGCCTACGAATTTAAGGCAACAAACAAGCGCTCTAATGACCTTCTTGGAGTGCTTTGCAGACTTTCAACACAATTTTATAATTCTTATTTTGCTGCCTATGCGTAACGTTATTCGTACGTATGTACATATGTATATGGCAGCCAACTTGAATCGTGACTACGGCATATGTTAAATGTGAGCACGCGTAATGTGGGGAACAATGCAATATTTCAATGTAATACATATTCACAAATATTTGCTATGTAGATTTATATTAAAAAAAATTATAAAAACAAAAAAATTGTTTAACCAACCAAAACGTTGATTGAAACTAATATGAATTATTACAAAGTGCACGTTTTTTGTACTGTTAATGTAGTGTTCTTTTAGAATAAAAAGATGTTGTTTCCTTAATATCTGTGAAAGCGATAAAGGTTATAATTTCCTGCCTAGTCCGTCTCTATATATCGATCTGAAATTTTGCGCACGTCCTTTCCTCCCCAAAAAGCTGCTTTGTCAGAACGCCGATATCGGACCATTATAACATGAAGCTGTGATGGAAACTGAATGATCGAAGTCAAGATCAAGTTATTGTAAGGAATTTTTTGTATTTGTGAAGAGTATCATAGAGTGTAATAAATTTTTTTCTTAAAAGCCCATAAAAGTACGATATCTCAATAACTAAATGCGTCAGATACATTAAATTTTACACTCGAGTGAAAATGTATATCTCGGGACCTTATTTCTTTAATGGCGTAGACCACCTGATCTCCGGAATGGAGTGGAGTACTTCTTTGTTTAATAAATCCAGACATAGTAAAAATCGAAGAATGATGAAATTTGAATATTTTGACGTGAAATTTAGCAAAAATGTCACTAACAGTACTATTAACTTWCAGAAAAAAAATTTACCGCTTCGAAAAACACGCGAAATATAAATTAAAAAATTCACCTTTCGATTTGATCACAGTACTATAACTCGTACAGCTTTTCGTTAAATCGAATGCGATATATGTGAATATATATATATATGTATGTATATKTATATATGTAACTCAATCTTAATCTTCGAAGTTTCGGCTGACTATACTCCAAATAGATTGGTGATGGTTGGTGAGGTACGTTAACGAGTAAGTTCGAAACTTCTCGAAAATACTTCTTGCGAGAGGTATAGGAGCTATGTTTCACTGAAGGAAATAGTTCTTCATTTAATTACGTTCGTTGTCGAATGTCAGGAATAAGGAGAATACTAATAATTTACTAAACTTTCTTTTAGACTAATTGGTGAAAATGAATTTCTATTTTCGTTTTTTTTTTAACTTTGCGGCAGTTTAAGACAGCAAATTACATCTTCTTTTTAAATTAACCCTAAGTTGTGCTAAGTGCAGAAACTGTTTCTGGTTTCCAAACACATGTAATATAACAAGTTTSTTTGTTTATGGAGTCGTTCTCACAATATTCTTTGTTGTCATTTTTATAAGTTGTAAATGCTTCCAGAAATGAAGTATGTATATATTGGGCATTTGCGATAGTTTTAATGATAATGTTAGAAGATGGTAAATGATATATTCGCCAAGTAGTTAGTCCCAAAAAATAATATTGTATTTAATTATATTACGCCAAGATCAATTTAATTTAGAAAGTAAAAATCGAAAAATATGCTCAATTAAGATCCCAATGTAATGTTTTCACAGTTCCTTTCGAAAGTATTTGTGAACAAATACAAAACAAGTAGCCCATCACAAATTTGTAAAAGTACGAGATACTTTAAGTACACACAGTCGTACTTATTTTTATACATAATCACACATTGTTGGGACTTTCACTTGGACACCTCCAATTCAATTAATCTATGTTCAATTGCACTTMATTGCCCCACAAAAACACTCAGAAATAGCCCATGCCGTGAACGTACGACCTCCAAATTGTTTTTGTTATGGCAAAATTGAAGGTGACCGTGTTTGAAAACTCTTTGGGCATTTCGTTTCATAGTGGTCTTCAACAACTGGTATTCACTGTTACTTATCAGCATGAGCACACACCTACACATTGAAAAGGTTATTGGCCCTAGCTGGCAGGCAATAAATATTGGGTGAATTCGAATAGCGACCGAAGCATAGCTAGTACCAGCTCAGTATTCGCCAACAATAGGGTGTAAGTACCAAGCCAAATACAAAATTGTACTCAGAGAGAAAAAACTAGTTAAAGTAAATATTTGCAGAAATATAATTTTGAATGACAGCGAATGATAAATTTCAACACCTAAAAAATGATAAATCACCATCGTCACGCTTGGGTTGATCACATATATCCAATTGATTGCAAAGTAAGTCACTATGAAAGAGCGTTTATAAATTGTGCCATAGATTGTCTTTAAAACAAATGAAGTAGTGACTTCGAGGCAAGCAAAAAGTGTATGTGCGTTGCTCTACTTCGCACGTCTGGAAGCCGTGAGAATCGATTTGAACCGATTTGCAGATATGCATAACAATTTTATACGGCAGATAAATTTAAACTATTACAAAGCATTGCTTACAACTGTTCATCTTTTCTTACAGACTATTACTATTCACCGCGGCCATATTAGCGCCATGTCTCAGCATTATTGCGCAATTTAACCACTTTGGTGAGCACCTCAACACACATACCGGCAGCGAATGCGCATTGATACTCTCGGGACCCGGACGTTCATCAGTCTATGATTACAATGTGAATCTTTTCCGTGGCACAATGTAAGTTAACTAATACTTTTCCAAATCATTACAGCATATACCTGGTTGTGCTGTGTTCACCTAAATATAAATTTACCTTTACAAATACAGGTTAATTTTGAGTCAGCGAAATTAATTTCAGTATGGTAAAAAATCAGCCGATAAGAGGTCATGTAAAAAGAAAGGCATTATGATGTTATTTCAAACTAAGAACCTCAATTCCTGTTTTTATTAATCTCTAATTTCCTCCATATTTATGTAGTCGTAAGTAGTCAAGGACCTTAAAGCCACAGAAGTGTTAAAGATTTACTTCCTTGTTGAACATTTTTTGATAGAAAATGTAATACGCTGGTACATAATTAATTATAAGTGGGCGCGTGCTCACAAACTAAAACACAAAAGTCGTAAGACGCTGGTCGCCTCGTGCCTCGGCTTCCAATTGCAGTTTACAACTTACTTGTACATAACTGTGAAATAATTTTTATTTATTGATTTATTATAATTGTTGTAGCTGTAGCAAATGGTAAGAGGGGCTTCTTCAGCAATTCGATCAAAGATCCAATTATCTAAATATGCGAACCCCAAAGTTCCCAAAAGACTGTCATGTATTTTATGAAAATAATTTATAAATAATGTTGAAATAAATCTGTTTTTATCTACAATAATCGTTTTCCAAAAATTATAACAATCATGGGGGTTGAGTTCACTGGGACAATGTAAATATTGTTTATTTAGACATGGGTTTTTCAAGAAGAAATAAAACGCATATAATTCAATGTTGTAGTTAGGAATTTAGGTTTATTATAAAGATAAGGGTTTGTCATTATATTTAAAATATGGTGAAGTGACCGCCGCGGCTAACCCGAATTAATTCCAGCAGAGAGGCCCGATCCCTTTCTTAGGCGATTGGGGCCCTATGTCAGCTATAACGCGCCGAATATTCTCTTCGGAGATATCAATCGCATTGGAATTATGTGCGTAGACAACGATTTCACGTAACCATAAAAAACAGTCCAGTGGTATTTAATCATGAGATCATGGAGGCCACGCCACAGTCCCATAATGCGAAATTATGCGCTCAGTAAAATTTTGCTTCAATAAATTTATTTTTTCATTATCTGCCTGGTATGTCATCCACACGTCTCTAGAGTTCCCGGGAGTAAGTCTGTTTATTAAGAAACGGCAAATMAAACTGAGCATAAATCAAGTAACAAAAATACCAATTTCGAACTTTGTCATTGAAAACCACACCGCTACCTTGCTTACATACTTGAAAATCTCGAAGGGATTCTCGAAAGTAACTGCTTATTGTATTTTTTTCTGTTCAATGGGAATGTACAACTAATAGTTAATTGGTCTCATTTTGCCTGTTCCATTCTTGGCCTTTTGCTTATTTTCAATTAACCAGCAATGACACAAGCGAATAAACTAAGCTCTACTTAATCACAACATATATACCAAATTGTTACATATTAACAATCTTTTCAAAGATCTTTGTAATGACTTTAATACAAATTTCGCAAACAAATTAAATATCAAGACAATTGTACCTATATATGTACGTACGTTTTACCGCCAACGAAAGAAAGTGAACTCATTTGCATGTAATGTACCATATATGTATGTGCATATGTATATGTAAAATAATGTGTAATGAATATTTGAACAGCAATAAGACTTGTTACAAACTAATTTTCTGCTTGATTTTGCACGCTATTAAAACAAATGGAGCGGCAGCTTGTTGGTGTCGTCCAAAAACAAAAGAAACTTATAAGAACTGCCGACATGTTCAGGTGTCAGCTGTGCGGCAAGTGCACTAAGTGCTTGCTATTGCAATGTGAGCTGATATGAGAGGCGCCGCAAGCAGACTATCAAAATTGAGTGAGTAATTTGAAATAAATACCCTCCTCCCAGTTGACATATKTACATGCTCAAGTAAAACCATCACATGACCAAAAACATCTTCGAATGTAACGGCATTGTTGCTGCCGCGGCTGCGTCACAGCCCGCAAACGATGAGATCAGTTTTAAAAGGCATGTCTATGCGACGTTCTCATACTGCCACAAGCCATCGCAGATTGCATTGTAAACCGAAGATTCGATGGTGAATTTCGTACCACGGCAGCTCGCCTCACAGCTTGTAACCGCCGGCAGATTCAGTTGTATTTAGTTATGTATGAAAGGCGACGGATGCAGTATTGCATCATCGCCTGTAACAGCTGTGGCATTCGCCCACCAACCAAACACCAAAGAAACGGCGAATCATGTGACCAAATTATAGCTGCAGCTGGCAGTTCGCTCTAACGGCTTTTCCGTAACCGCAGAGTCGTGGCACAAATGTATACTGTGCAAGAGGTGACTACGCGGCTAAGTTAGAGAGTGTGCGTTCAGTGCAACTATTTCGAAAAWGTCTGCATTTTAACCAATTCTTTTATGACCATTATTATTTAGAGTGAGAGAAAGTTTGCTACACAGAGTTAATATCTGTTTGTCATCGAATCAAAAGTCCGTGCTTTCTCAACTATTTATCCGGTGGAAGTTGTAAGGATTTTTATTACTTTGATGGATTATTCAAGTCGTCATTTAACTTTATTTCTGTCTATTTCTGCGTATCAAGCAATGAACTTTCTATTAAAATGGAAGTCTTGATTGTGTTTTTCAATGAGTAGTCCAACTTTAAAGTTGAGTGGGTGAAACATTCAAAATGTCCACTGTACTTCAAAATTTTAAAACAATTTCGTTTCAATTGGTGCCCTAAGTGTTTTGTGATTTGTACTTTCACCAATTTCTATTTTTTGATATTTTTTTTTAAATCATAGATTTGATCTACTTTTGCATTAGACATTTCACTTTTTCGGAAGCGACGTAACCACTGCTTAAAGCGTTTATACACATTTGAAAGGATTCGGATACATTTCTACATACAATAGAGTGCGATGAGTTCATACATAATTAAGTGAATGTGGTGGCCTTATAATTAGAAACGATATGCTAGAAAAAATCAAATCACTGTATGCTTTTACTAAGACGCGCACTTTAAATTATAATCCCCGTTATTCGAACGTTATTGTTAAYCAAACGCGTGACTATTTGCTGATTGGTTATTGAAAAATTAAAATTATTTCCCGGTTTGTGTTTCTAGGCTGGCCACGTAATTAGAAACGTGCAGTTTTTTCTGTTGATTCTTGGATTTTTTTGAACCTAGCGATAAAGTGAGTATACTTCAATTAAACAATGTTCAATTAAAAGTGTTTTCATTATTAGAATGGGGGRAAAAAAGTCATGTAYTCCCAARATGAGAGAGTTAATTGTAAGGTGCTAACAAAAGGAGAATTGTCAATGTCAGCTATCGCACAAAGGTTTTCCTGCTCCAAAGGAATGGTATTTGTAGCTATTCATTTGTATAAAAAAGACAAAGAAATTTGAAACCCCTATCAGGAAAAGCAGCAGAAGACCGGATAATTTGTAAGACGAGCAAAAACAACTCTTTTGCGTGTAATAAGGGCTGAAGTTGGACAAGAAGTGAAAGTAGAAATCTCAGCTCGGACGGTAAGAAGGGGTTTACAGGAGTCGGGACTTCGTGGGTGCCTTGCGCAAAAAAACAAAAACGCTTGTATCAAAAAAAAAATCTAAGTTCAATTTAATCCAGTCCGACGGAAAATTGTATGCAAGATGTCCTTCCAACATGGCGCTGAATCTCAGATACACTGTGAAAACAGTAAAACATGTAACACGAATTTGTTATGGTTTGGGTAACCTTTTCCTCTCATGGCATTGGCCCAATTGTGCTTGTTCAAGGGATAATGGACCAACATCAATATAAAAACATTCTGGAATATGCCAGTCCATTATATTTTCCAGCTGGCTTTCGGATAAAAATATTGATGTTTGGATTGGYCTCCGCAAAGTCCTGATCTCAACYCAATTGAAAACTTATGGGCAATTATTCTAAAGTTTACCGCGAAGTCTAGGCAATATTGTTAAAAATAAGGGATATGCAACAAAATACTAAAAATTTAATMAAATTTTCCAATTTTATATAAATATTTTTGAGTTTTTACTGTCGTTTCTAATTATATGACCAAACTCAATTTGGCGTTCTTTGTGTTTGCCTCATTTTCTTAAAAATAGAATTAATGTTGTTGTTTTTTTATGTTAAACTCAAATAAATTATGTTACTTTGTTGCTTCCAATTTATAGTTTAATGTGGCAATCTAAATTTTTAAAATAAATTAAGAAAACTATATGCAGCAAAGTCGTTTCTAATTATAACACCTTCACTGTATGTACCTATAGTTGAAATCAATTATTATTTTTTTACTTTTGCGGAATTATGCACTCATTGTAAACGCCCACATTTATTGTTTCTCGCCATTTAGTTGGCGAGCGTTTTCAACAGTGAAATCAAATGGAAAGTGAAGGTATTTAAATGTTTTTTGCTTGGGTAGGGACTTAATCCGAGCATAACAAAATATAGCTAAATATTCATTATACCCCAATAATTGCAGAATATTCTTAGAAAAAAACTATAATAACATTTTTTTATACTCCTGTTCACCTAATAGAGTTATATATATAGCAAATGTATAAATGATTAGGACTGTATGTTTGGCATCTAAGAACTCATAACATAGTATCATTAGGCCTAAAATTCGGTGAAAACTTAAACTTTTTTCGAACACCTGGCTGACTTTGATCCACATAGATTGGTTATGATATGTGAGGTACTTTAATGAAACCTAGGGAGCATTTAATTAGAAAGCGATTGAGGAYGATTTAGTACAAATTTCGCTTTGATTTTGTCAAGCAATGAAGTTGAATCCCTTCGAAGGTATTTAACCGGCGGTAATTCTTGCAAGTTGCAAGAGCATAAAATATTCGGTTATGCCCGAGCTTCCTGACTATAATACACAGCCAAACTACTATCAGGAAAGGATTCTCTTTGAATTTCAATTATTTATCTAACATATTTTCTGTAAAAAGGGATGTGAGATCAATGCCATGGACTAAATTTAATTGAAATCGGCCCCGCGTGTTCTTAGATATGGTATTTAGCCTAAAATTTGGCGGTGCCGTTCCCATCGTCCAGTGTTTACCTCGGCTCCTATAAAGTTCACTTATACCATCTCTGATGTAAAATTGTATTCCTCTGGTATATTTAATCATTGGTTTATCGCACGTACTGTACACAGTACTGTTAAATGKACGGGCTTATCTTTCGATTTAATCTATTTTTACAGTGKYGATAGGGATGCTAAAGGTATTTTTCGTGAGCGGATTCGGTTATTGTAAGCGAATTAAGATACATGTTTAATAAACCAAATAAAATTCTCCTGTGCCAAGTTACAGTTCTTTACATCTCAATTTGTTAGTGTTATTCTTTACTGGTGATGGCACCGCTTACGGTGTTATAGCGGAGTTAAAAAAAAGCCGCKCCAGTCGTTTCTTCTTTYGATATTTGGCACCAATTCAAGATACCAAGTGCAGCCAGGCTTTTTCTATTTAAACTCTTCAATGGAKACCTCCTCTTCTTCCTCTGCTTTCAACGTAGTCTACTGAATCAAAAGCCTTTAAAGCTGGAGTGTTCTTTTCCATGCGGGCAACGTGCTCTAGCCAGCGCAGCCGCTSTCTCTTATCTCGTACGACTCATCGTTTCTTCAACTGCGGTAATCGAAGTTGCCAATGCGCAAAGGACCACAAACCTTTCGCTAAGCAAAATACTCCTAAGGGGGACTTATCAGATGATGTCAATGTGGCACAATGTGTCCATGGCACAGTATGAAAAATTTGACAAAAATCGTTTAATGTGATTAATGCATTATTAAACCTTTAAGAATATTGGCAAACCTTCCTAAAAAAAAATATTTTTTCCGAGATATTGTTATATCTATCGTATTTTATGCAACCCTAACGAATAGAAGCACAAATAAGAGTGTATTCAACTCTATGGTTCAGTTTTAATATTTTTGTATTTTCTCGTGGTCAAGTCGTTGTTTTGCTACAATGGCGGCTTGTTGCCAATCGATACGAAGTCACATGACGCACTTGCTGTTTTTACTTGTTTCATTGTATTTTTATTTATTTCACTTATTTGTCTAAGCGAATMGAGCCAAAAGGGAAGTCTAAAAATRAATTTTCCAAGTAAATGTGGTGGAAGACTAGTTTTCCTAGTTTGAAATTCAATGACTGCAAACGAAAGTRAGAGACGAGTGCGTGACTACAGAGCCAAATTGCCAAAATTTACTCCGCATTCAATATTTTTAGCAATTACACACACAACTTTTTAATAGGAATAGTATAATTAAGCAATCTGTTCATTAAAGAAATACAAACTGTGCCAAAGATGTATGAAATGAAGCTGCGATTTAAATCTAGTCGGTATGCCACATTGTAAAGCGAAGAAGTGGCTGCCTGAATTGCTTCGTAACGGTACAAAGCGTTGGTAGATCGTTTTATTCATYTGACGAAGGCTGGTTTGGTGAGTAATACCTACTTCCAATGTTCTTMTTCTTTTTTACTGACGTAGAAACCGGTTACGAAGTTATTGCCGAGTTTTTTAATTCGCTGAACTTTGTCAATGTCGTCATATATCTCATACAGTCGAATGCGWTATTCGTCGCGGCTARCGCGCAAAGGACCGTAAATCTTTCGCAGAACTTTTCTCTCGAAAACTCGCAACGTCAACTCATCAGTTGTTGTCATCGTCCAAGCCTCTGCACCATATAACAGGACTGGAATATTGAGTGATTTATAGCGCTTTGTTTACTCCAATGTCGCAGATGTCAAAGGTTTAACACATATATTCTAAAGTTGTTGTTTTAGGTGTGAAGTGAATGGTCGTGGGTGCATTCTGTGGCTGCTCCAGAAAACACAAAACTTTGTATCAAATTGAAATTAAACGATTGTCGCTTTGCTAAGCTGTCGCTAAGCTCTAATTTAAGATGAAAAAAGTTTTTTTTATTTCGTTCATATTTATTAATAATATGAAGCTTACTTTTATACAAGCCTACAAAATAGGTGTTCGCTATGTTTATGGTTGTCTCATCATAGTCTGTTGCATAAGTAATCGCATTATCCAATTACTATTACATGCTAACAGTAACGAAATATATTATAAAACATACATATTTATATGCATGCATGTAAACACAAAACTACAAACTTGGTTTTGCGTCACACACTTATTGACCACATTATAGTAATTACACCGTTGACTGGGACAACAAAACGTGTGAGGCATTTGCTAAAATTGAATTCAACAAGTAACTGGCAAATTTTTATTGCCGACTTTGGCCGTTTTATATTTTCTCTAACTTTGCGAAGTGTTGCCACGTGACTCTTTAGAAATACCAGTTTATATCAACAAGGCCTAGACCGAACACCGATGATGTACTTACGCAATGAAAAGTGTAAAAGTGTAGCGATCGTTGTAATATTTTTTTTTCCTGGTTGACATAGCAAGATAGCTTTCTTCGTATCTGTAATGAGATACAAGTACGAACATATGTGCAYCTAAATAAAATTTTCAGCTCACCAGATTGGTCTGCAAGTACCACCTTAGCTTGGCTAGTCGGCTGGTCATGTGGCAGTGCAAAAAAGTCGCCTTGCAGACAAAAAAAAGTACTCATCATCCAAAATCAATGGCTAGTTGTTTAACGGCATTTCAAGTCACCTTCAACCAGCCGACACCATTTATGTTGAAATCTCCAGCGGGTTTTTTTTTTAGTTCGCAGATACTTCAATTGAATTAGGGTTTGCGTACTGATATAAAATTGCACTTAATAAAGTTCAATGCGCGCCTGGAAAAAATGTCGTAATTGACGAGGCTAAAACTAGTTCGAAYGACTATATCATGATTGCAAATGTGAAACAAATATCGAATACCGCAAAAAATTAATATGTCACGTACATGCAAATATTATCAATAATATATTGCTTAAATCTAAGCTAAGAGGAATCTAATTTATTCAAGTCTTAGAGTATAGTAAGATATAGTATGAGAGCTTTGATCTCCGAGGTATTAAAAATTTAATATTATAATGGGCATAAAAAGTATTTCTGTTCCCATGTTTTTGTATGAATTTTTACAAGAAGTACTCTATAACTTAATTTAAATAAATAAAGTCAGAATAAGTTCCACGACTTTAAAAYATCTTGAAATTTTGATTGCAAGAAATTAAAAGGGTCAAATGGCAAGRTGATTGTACTCCCAAGCCCAGATAATCATGTACCTTTAGAAATTGCCCAGTTTTTATATAATTAAACTTATACTATGTTTTGAGGGATATGAGATATAATATTATGTTTTACTTTTCATTTATTCACATTTGGATACTATTTATAAGAGCTTGATATGACTTTTCTACAGTGTATGGTACATCTTTCTAAAGTCTTTTACTGTAGTWGGTGCTTTTAAGAAAAATGTATACTAATTTATATTGAGTTAGTTTTCTTTAACTGAAATACAATATTACAAATAAATTTTATATAGAACCAAGCTCATGATTATCGAAAATGTTTACATGGAACATTCGACATTACTTAGTCATACTCAGCTCCAATGGTAAGACTGATTTCCCCCGGTTGCACGAACGTCTGGTGGTACCACTGATTGGTATCTAAAACAACTAAGAAGATAACAAATATTTTTTTAAATATACTTTTACAAAAAAAAAAAAAAAAACTTACTTATGTCCCCCTTTCGAACGATGGTGTCGAAGCGTTTACATTTGAAGTAGCATTCCGGTGGTGGTGCGAGTAGCCACCGTTTACTCCCCGACAGCTGTGCTTGCCACGATGGTAGACGTACATTGTCTATCTATGGAATGTACATTAATATACTATTTACGATYTTGCTTCATTTATACTTACATGCATGTGTGCACCCAGTCCAGCTGTGCCGATGAAGAACCAATCTACCGCGTTGTTTTCGGATGTGGGTGGAAGAAAGTAGGGACGCCCRTAATGCTTACGAAATTCTTCAGCTGTCTCAGGATTACAATTACTCCAGCCAAAATACCACGGCTGATAGCCTGTCTGTAACTCCACGCGCTCTTTAGGCATATCCAAGGCTTTGTAAAGATTCTTAAAGCCTGTCTGGTAGGGTAGAAACTGGCAATCGAGTATTTTTTTTTTGTGTTTTGCATTGAAATAAACGTCACGGAAGTACCAGTAATTGAATTTCTACAAAAAACAAAAAAAAAAAATCATAAATAAATACTCTTAGTCATTTGAAATAAATAAGTCATATCTGAAATAGTACGAAACATAAATATCTGAGAAAAGGTCCGCCGTAATCTTAAAAAAAGTACTCACAGTTGGTGCTGTCCAATTTTTTGTGGCATCCTCCACTATGACTGGCCCTCCTCCATAGGCATATCTCGATGCGAATTCCTCACTTGTTATGCCACGTAAACGTATCGCATGTTCTATTTTATCACAAAAACTGCAGTCTTCAGAAGGTCGAAAAGCATAACGAAGTGCTCTTGGCAACTCCAGTAGACAGCGCTGTAATAATTACTTTATTATCTTSGCATTTTATTATTATCTTTGGCATTTTAAGGGTTTTTTTTTCTTGGCCACACTTATTAAAATCAGACTCCATTGATTAACCAAAAGTACYAGTGAACATGCGATACATAACTATATGAATAAGATACATAACTATAATATATAAAAGATATTCCCATTCCTTCATTTATTGTGGTGATTTTCAATGTAATACATTTCAAAAACCATATTCATAGTTGTGCGGCGTGTGTTGAGAAATTGCGGTTATTTTGTGCTTCAAAAACCACCGTCATCCTTACAATTTGGCGTACTTATGATAAACGCTCACTCAGCGTCTAGCACTCAAAGTGTTTGGTCGTGTTAATTTCGCTTGTGATTTCAGTGCGGTCTCAGTTCCGTTATTCTCTTTTGCCTCTATTCGTTGATTAGTGTAAAGCTTTGCTTCATATTTATCATTCACTGAATATTTTTTATCCAGGCTTGGTGAGTTTGTTCAAATTGTGAAATGCCCCTAGGGGCAAGTGCTAGTAGGGTGAATCGTTTTGCACTACTTGCAAACGATTACCCACGCAAAAAGAAAAAACTTTCTAATGGTTCGCCTATTAATATTTTCCCCGAACTACCAAACGTCGTTGTGGCAGACCCAAAATTTCTTATTCTAGCATGTGATGATGTTAATAAAAAATGTTAATAAAAAAAATAAAAAAGACTTCTCATGTTTTGCGGTGCACAAAGCCATACAAATTATCAGCAAAGATGTTATTTCCATATCTGAGCTTAGAGACCGAAACCTTCTGCTTCTAGTAAAAGATAAAAAAAGTGCCCAAAAATTTCTGGCTACTACGCAACTACATGGTGTATGCTCTGTCAAATTTTCATTTCATGCCTCGCTGAACACAACAAAGGGAACAATACATATATGCTCCTTACCTCAACAAAGTAAGTGATGAGGAAATTGTAAAAGAATTAAGCAGCCAAGGCGTTACTACAATACATAAATTCAACAAAGTAGTTGACGGTAAGGCAACTCCCAGTGGGGTTGTTCTCCTGTCCTCCGACTCATACAAACTCCCCAGCAAAATAGATATTTCCTGGCACTCAGTAAAGGTTAGGGAGTACATTCCCAACCCTATGAGGTGCAGATCGTGCCAATTGCTAGGGCACACCGCAAACTGGTGCAAAAATAGTCCGACATGTGTAACATGCTCCTTTCCTCCCCATCACCCAA
>NW_017536252.1:275113-327194 GCF_001853355.1 Bactrocera latifrons | reverse complement strand
GCGCTGCCAATCTATGGAACTTGTGCCAAAAGCAACTTAAATCTTCTCTGTGCTCCATATCACGCAGCGGTGCGGAAAAGTTTACGGGCCTTCACCACCACCCCCGTCGACAATATTCTAACTGAATCTGGACACCCTAGCATAAATGAGAGAATCGAATACATGATTGCAAGCCTTATATACAAAATTTTATGCTGCAATAACAGCCACCTCTTTGTCGAAATACTTAAAGCTTCCAATCGAAAGTATCTTCCAAAGCGGCTCTCAGCGATACACCGTGTACTGATCACTGCCAAGAAATTAAACCTATCAGTTAAACCAACTCGGAAAGTGTATCCAAACTACCCGCCTTGGCTGCTGTCAGACTTATCAATTGAAACCCGTTTACAAACATTTCAGAAGCAAAACACCTTTCCACAACTTTACGCGCAAAATTTTCTGGAATATAAAGCTGAGCTAAGTCAAAAAGCATTCAACTTTATTTTTACCGATGGTTCGAAAACCAAATTTTCAACCTCATTGAAATATTTCTAAATTTGCAAGGGCAATTTCTGCATTTGTACTGACAGTCGGTCTTCCATTGATGCCCTCTGGAAATTCAAAAGGGACAGCATTCTACTAACCCACATCAGGGATTTGCTAATTAAACACAAAAACAAAATTAAATTGATGTGGATTCCTGGCCATTGTGGCATCCAAGGCAGTGAACTAGCTGACTCTGTTGCGAAGAGTCTTCATAATGACCCAGTTATCTGCTTTCACACTTTTGAAAAGGCCGATTTGTCGAGACATGTACGGCAGTATATTAACAATAAATCCTTACTAAAGTGGAAAGAATATGTTTACCATTATGCAGATATTAATCCAACAAAAATTATTCTTTTGTAAAACCAGCTGATGGCCTTGAGCTAGTGCTGTTTTTTTTTCTTGTTTCCTGTATATTTATTGTACTCTATCTATCTATGATAAACGYTGCGTTGACAGTTCCGGTGCCAGTACGGGGATTCTGTAGCTATTGCAAGATTGCATGAAATGCAAAAATCCTAAACAAAAATTAGCAAGAGCACGAATACACCTATTTGTAGAATCGGAAATATCTGCGAGATGTATGTGGGCATGTGACAGCTAACACATGGTTGCAATTATTTTGCAACACCTCGTAGCATGAAAGTGGCTTTTGAATTGTCATATTATGCAGCCATTGCATATTATGTTGTGACCGTGTTTTGTCGGCAGAGGTTGGCGCATGCTTTGAAATTAAAATTTTTATGAGGGTGGTCAAATTTATGTGGAAAATAAAAAAATAGAAATTTACTTTTTTCTACAAATGTATTTTATATTTTAAGACTTAAATAAATATTGCATAATGTTTATTTGTCAATTAAAAAAAATGTAATAGGAACAATTCTATTTACATATGCAAGCAAATATAATTAAAATATTAACCATACATATATATACATATGTACGTGTATAATTACTGTTTCCTTTGTTTATGTTTCAAATATTATTTTGCTAAATTGCGGTTTACGCAACGTAACAGAAAACATGGGGACTGTCATTTTATCTTTGCTGCCATCATATGATCGATGCTAAGCATGTACATACTTGTTGCCTCTTCAAAATTTTTATGGAAATGAAAATTGCTCTGTCAAACCTCCAAATGACAGTATTGCTAGAAAGGAATGGCATGAAATATATTTAAAAATCAATTGTTAAACATTAAAAGTAATTAATCTTCATTGGCAATATTGCTAGCAATCCATATTTTTAGCAATTTTAAATTGACACCTAGGCAGTCCCTTAAAGGGATCCCTTAAAAATCTCTGTCGTCAAATTAATCCTACTCGAAACAGACATTAAAGCCAATTACCAAAATAACTGTCAGTGATATTAGTTGAAAATTTGGCAAAAAACTCACGAAATGGCGGTGCCTTAGGTTAGGTTAAGTTAGGTCAGATAGCTGATCATAGATCGCACGTAGACTAGATGTAGTCCTTTGTGTAGCTATTGAAAACAGAACTCCCGTGTTCGGACTTAAGAATCGGAAAAACGCTTAGAAGCCAAGACAAATTTGCAAAAGCGCTTAATTTCTACGCCGCCAGTTCAGTGTGATGTCTATAGGTATGCGCACCCAAGTGATTAAGTCTTGATCTCCCAAAAGCGGGGCAGTCAAGAAGGAAGTGCTGGCTAGTTTCTACCGCATCTTCTACCCATCACTACCGAGAGGCTGGCTTTACTGAGGGCAAAGAGATCATTAGATCTCCTGCGATTTATATTGGGCCAAAAGACTTTTGTGACCACGCAGGTACTAGTGCTGGCCCAGCATTGACCAAGCAGTCGCGAGACCCAGCTGTCCAGCAGTAGAACACAAGAGGACACAGGAGCACCGACCCGTTCCCATTCTGCCGATAGCGACTCTAGGGTGCCTTTCCTTGCCAGCTCATCACCTTCGCAGTTACCTGCGATTCCGCTGTGGCCCGGAACCCATACAAGTCTTATAGTTAAAGCTCTAGCCGCCAGAGAACGTGATAACAGACACTCCTCGACCAACCCTGAACGCACCGTGAATGAGTTCAGGGACAGTATCGTCGCTCTGCTCTCTGAGTGAATGGTCACTTCTCTTCTTGCACTCTCCGGAGCAGCAAATCTGCTGCCACCTTGATGGTTGCGACTTCCGCCTGGAAAACACTGCAATAGTCGGGAAGTCTGAAGCTGGATTTAATGGAGAGCTCCCAACAGTAGATGGTGCCTTATCGTGGTGCAAAACCCAAGAGTTGTCGATCCACTAAAATAGTATCCCTTGTTAACAGTTTTGCCGGTCGAAATGAATTCGGATTGCACACCTTGATAATCGAAGAAAATCGTCGAACTAACATTGATTTTTGATACGCTTTGACGTGGTTTTTTCGGCTTCGGCTCATCTTTGGCACGATATTCTGCCGATTGATCGTCCGTTTTCAAGTCGTAAGCATAGATCGAATACTCATCGTCGGTAATAATATGTTTCACGACATCTTTATAGTCGGAGAACATTGTTTCACATACGTTTACTTGATGCTGTTTTTTGAAAAAAAACTTAAGTGTTTTGGACACAACGTTCTTTCTCTTTTTTGAAAGGCCATATATTCTTTATAATGGTTTTCACTGATCCTTCCGTTACTCCAACGATGTCAGTAAAATCGCTGACTGTAAATTGTCGATTAAGAACAAATTCCTTTATTTTATTGACGTGTTGATCTTCAGTTGATGTTGATGGCCGATTGTCGACTCATTATACACAACATTGTTGATAGCGACAATTACCGACCAGCGTCAACTAATTTGATGCAAACGGTATGACCGACTTTGATTCAACTCAAWTCATATCAGCTTAATGAGTTGCGACGGGTTTTGAACCAGACCATGTGTTATTGAACGGAACAAAAAATATTCGGATCGTGCAACACGGTAGGACTTCCCATTAAAGCTTTTTAAGTTAGATTTTAACAGGTTTGGAACGTGAGGCTGAGCGTTGTAATGCAGCAGAATCACTTTTTCGTGCATCACCCGGTATTGAGGTCATGACGATCTTAAGTTCGTTCAATCATTCCCCGTGCATGTAGTCGCTTTGAAATAGCACGGATCCTCATTTAGCAATATCTTCAATTCTCTTCTTCGAAATTGTTTGTGATTTCTTAACGTGTACGGTTGTTAATATCGAATTGGTCATCTTTGAGGCAACGAAACCAATCACGGCACATTATTTCACTTGAGGCGGCACCTCCGTAACGTTCTTGGATTCCCCGCTGTGCTTTAGCCGCCTATTCCTTTGACTGAAAGATGGGAATCAACACTTCCCGCAAATGACGATTATGTGGCACAAAATTGGACATATTCGTATACAAAGCACAGTTTCTTCAAATGTTTAGGTTAAGTTTATCACGTTTCGAATTTTTGGGCATATTGAAAACGATCACTACTAACGGCTGGAGCCATCTATTGACAAACATCGGGATCGATATTTTTGTTAAAAATTTAGCTATAGGCACTAGGGTCCATATTTTCGGCATCTGACGCGCTTTTAGATCGATTTCGCAGTGTAACATACTAATACCGGTATAACCTTATTATCTACCGAATTTACTTAAAATTGGAGGAGGAAGTGTTGAGCTATTTTGATTACTTTAGGTAAAGCGGTTTTGGAGATCTGTATTGATAGGGCACGACCAACCAGGACGTAGTTATGGTCTGATTGCGTGTGCAAAAATATTTTAAACTACAGGTGCAACCGCATCCGTGATCTTCAGTGCCAAACTCACTTTGTCACATAGTTTAAGCAATAGTAGTTCTATTTACCATACTTGCAAGAAATCTGTGTTCCAATTTATACCAAAATATCTGAATATTTAAGCAGGTGAATTTTGCAATGGCATATGCACGGACGAATAAATTAAATTAAATTAAAAAAATCATTGGTTGAAAATGGCGATTATACTACATATCAGGGTATTGGATAAATTTCAATTGTGCGGAATTTAGGATTTTTAGATGGTGCACAATAATGCGGACTTTTCTATCTCTGTATTGTACCATACGTTTACAAGTTTGTGTTCTCTGGTTTGAACATTTCATTGCCTACACAATACTTGGGCATACCTTTGAAGACATTTCCTTACAGAAATAATTGTATCCATAAGCCGTGAGAATAAAAATCAAACAAAAATTTAAGAATTTCCATCGTTTACTCGCATTTTCACATTCATTTTCACACAAAACTTTCTGTACACAACTGAATGCTTTCGGATCCAGACACCTTTCCTTGCACTTTACTGCCAACTGCTGCAACTTCAACTTCGCGTCGACTTTACCGCAAAACATTTCGCACATAAACACTAGATAGCGGTACAACCGAAGCGTTACAATTCCAAAGCACTACTGTGATCAGGATTAAGGAATTTTTACGCCATAGTGCAATGGTAGTAAGACAGACCATTGCTCTATATGCTAGTGTCGGCATTTACGCCCTCAAACGGCAATAATGTGATTATCAGCTTCCTTACAGTCCTTCACAATGGGAGGGCATTGCGTATGGGTATGCACAATTGTATGTGTCCTGTCGTAATTTATATTTTCATCAGTCTGTTGTCGTTCAAGACATGCTGACGTAGGCATTGAACTCTCTTACGCACATATGATATATACTCGGTTTTTATGATGTGTTTCCCGCCGTTTTGTGCTGTGGACTTTGCGCGTGAGTGTCCTTAAACGATAAGCAAGCAACAAGTTGATTGGATAATAAAGAATAGATGAATTGGGTTACTAAAGCATGTGATGAAATGCAATTATTAGTCGATTTGTTCACGGCTATACATATTGGTGGATTAATGAAATAAAGTGGGTATTTTAACACCCTCGATAGATTTTATTTTAATTGGAAACCGTTAGTATAATGTATATATTTCTAAGGCTGGATAATTTACATACATAAGTACTTGTGACTATGTTTTCAATTCAGTTTTAATTATTTATTTTAACTATTTTGCAGAAATCCCTACACAGCAGATAGCACCTGCATTACCTATGATGCAGTGAACGCCGCCTATTTGGATGCTCGAAAGCGAATCCGTATGTATCGTATTTAAACAATTGTATCCTTTAACGCTCCCATATATTTATATATAAAGGTATATGTAATTATTTGTTATCTACTGCAATTAAAATAATGTTATATTTGTAATAAGTAGTTATAGCTGTAATCCTATTGTTTACACATCAAAATTGGGATGTCATCTAAAAGTGAACGGATTTATCTAATTATAAGAAATGCACTTAGCACGCTAGATAATTAAGACCGAAGCTTTTGTTTTTAGTTATTATGTCCAAAATTTTGAAAATCCAACTTTGAAGAATATATTTTAGGAGTACAAAAGGAGAAAACAATATTTGAATATGTTTTCTTTTTGGATACTGGGAATAAGGTACACCAAAGTTGAAAAGTGGGCAATTATTTTASGTGAAGGTACTGCACACTTTTTGAGTTCCATTTCCTTCATTATTAAAAGTACATGAGACTGTTCATTCATACGGAGTTATTAAATATGAAGCAAGTTATTCTAACTTGTATAGATAGTCACATAAATATCTACTTTTATTATTGTAAAAAGTAACCGTTATAAAGTTGTATAAGGGATTTTAATTTGTATGGTTATCTTTATATATATAAATCTTCTGACCGTGTGTTTGTAATTGAACTGCTTCTAAACGGCTGAACCGATTTTGATGAAGTTTTTTTTGTGTGTTCAAGGAGATTCGAGAATGGTTTAGATTCACAATTTGATCCACTTGGAAATGTTTTTTGGGAACTAATTTTTCATTTGTAATTAATTGGTAATTTTGGTATGTTTTACATTGGATCCGATAGACCGCGCTACCATCGCAGTATCCAATATTCAAACCTTAAAAGGCGACATCTGTAGACCAATAGCAAGTTTTCATAATGTGGACAGGGTTTTTCGTTCTTAAGTAATAAATTGGCTGATTAAGTACATCTATGGGTAGCCATTACATTTTTTTCATACCTGTTAACTATTGGAGAGTACAAGAATGCATAACAAGCGTCGTCAAGGCTATGCGGATACTTTATTAGATTATGGGCGTAGGACGCAAATGCATACATACCAAACCAAACGCGATATCTAGAATAATAATATAGTGGCATAACTGAAGTGTAGATAAAAACGTCTATTATAATTTGAGATATAGAGAAATCTTTTGTACGCATTGCATGAGCAGTGAAATATTTTAACGGGAACGATGAAGTATATGCGCAAAATTTCAAACTAATCCTTTCTAAAAAATTATGAAATTGCTAAATATTGGGAATGGTAGAATAGAACTGCAACAAAATACGCAGTGCAATGGATTAAAACTGGCTCAGTAATCATTCGATGAATAGTATACCACGGGCATCCCAAAMGACTGATGACATAACCTTGCTAGCCGATTTTTCCACTAGGCTGACTGTCGACTCGACTCGATTGATTGCACTGGTGCACAGCCCAAATTCAACAGTATTTTCCCCCAAAAACCAATGCTTTCTTAACGCACGATATACTTTCTGATTAATTTTTTTGTAAAGTAACACAAGAATTCACCAAAAATGCGATATCTCCTTAACTAAGTTATAATCTAAATAATAGAAACCATATAGATGATATTAGTTGTACTACCTATGTATTAGCAAGGGTAAAACGTGGACGGGTCTTCTAGTTAGTTTCTATAATTCGCTCATTTTAATACTCGCTTCTTTCAGAAGCTTTTTGAGTATTTCGTTTTGTGAAAACGACATTCATCAATCAAAAATGTGTTCTGATGCTGAAAACAGATAAAATCGGTTCGATACTTCTCCTAGCCACCATACACCGAAAATACTTAACTTACTTCAAAATACTTGTCTTATTTTCTCGTGTTAATGACAACATGAATTCTTGTTACTAAATTTTAAATCTTTATGACTTTTTTACACCAACGCATGTTATGATAAGACTAAAAGTATGCATTTATACATAGGTCAACGTAACTGGATATTCTAAAATATTTTTGAATTTCAGATGTGGCGCAGCCGAAAGGTGATTGGAAAACGGAAGAATTGGCTACAGTCGGTGAGCTGCTGCTGGACATTTCGATACAGTTAGCGAGAACGTAAGTAGTAAATATTCGTAGTTATTTTACATATATATAAATATTTATCAGTATTCATACAAAATGCACTTGTCATTAATGAGTGAGAGCGTAACACCAAAAACATGAACATAAACTCAATTTTTTGCGATTATTCATTCACAACAAATGTGACAGAGGAACAGAAATATCATTGTATGGTGGTTAAAATATAAGTAAATTAACATGCAACTTTCTAAAAAATTAATATTATAGTATTTGTGTATAAATTTAATCGTTTATAGATATGATAGATTTATCTATTGATCCACATAGATAGATGGTAATAGATATACACAGAATTTCTATTTTTGGGTTATACGAAAATTCATAAAATGTTTTGAAACAAATTGTCCATCATTTATACTCTAACATTTGAAATAAAATAATTTGCCAATTTTTTGTCAATACTGATACTGGACTATGTGCTTATTAAGTAGTTATCCAATACAGTTGTTCATTGATTATTGAACGTTTTAAGTAAAAAATAAGCAAGTAAGGATGGGCTAAGTTCGGGTGTCACCGAACATTTTATACTCTCGCATGATAAAGTGATAATCGAGATTTCAGGCGTGGTTGTGAACCGATTTCACCCATATTTGGTACATGTCATCAGGGTGTTAAGAAAATATTATATACCGAATTTTTTTGAAATCGCTATAGTACTTCCTGAGATATGGTTTTTGGTCCATAAGTGGGCGACGCCAAACCCATTTTAAATTGTTAAAAAAAGCCTGGATGCAGCTTCCTTCTGATATTTCTTCCGTAAAATTTAGTGTTTCTGACGTTTTTTGTTAGTCGGTTAACGCCATTTTTGAACTGCATATGGAAATGCCTAAAAGAAACGACTCTATATAGTTTGGTTGACATAACTATAGTAGTTTTCGAGATATGTACAAAAAAGTTAGTAGGGGGCGGGGCCACGCCCACTTTTCCAAAAAAATTACGTCCAAATATGCCCCTCCGTAATGCGATCCTTTGTGCCAAATTTCATTTTAATATCTTTTTTTATGGCTTAGTTATGACACTTTATAGGTTTTCGGTTTCAGCCATTTTGTGGGCATGGCAGTGGGCCGTTTTGGAGCATCTTCGAACTTAACCTTCTTATGGAGCCAGGAAATACGTGTACCAAGTTTCATCATGATATCTTAATTCTTACTCAAGTTACAGCTTGCACGGACGGACGGACAGACAGACAGACATCCGGATTTCAAATCTACTCGTCACCCTGATCACTTTGTTATATATAACCGTATATCTGACTCTTTTAGTTTTAGGACTTACAAACAACCGTTATGTGAAGAAAACTATAATACTATCTTTAGCAACTTTGTTGCGAGAGTATAAAAATAATTGGGAGTAGAGTAATCGAATTTCTCAATTAAGCTTCAAACGTATTTTTTTTTTTGTTTTGCAAATAACGCATATTGGCAGCTAAGATAAATATTTTCTGTTTAATTATTCTCTATGTTATTCTCTTTTCCTTTTTATATTGCCATATAAGGAATTGGTTAATTGCATATTTTATACTTAACGGTCAGCTGCCGGCCACACTTCAAACTAGGTTAATTTGATAATTTTGCAACATATACAGTTAGGCAGCGGTTCTGCGTTTGCGAACGGAAGAATAATTTGGCTCGACACTGCCATTATCATTTTCCAAAAAGAGTCAGTGCGAAAAAATCGCTAAATCTTTAAAAGCGTAAAAGTTTAGCGATTGGCCTTAAGTCGTTAACTTGAAGACTCAAAAGATGTTGGTTGAAATGAAAAGAGTAAATTTCCATTAATGTGGGTGGCAATTCAATAGAATTGTATCGATATACATATGTATTATGCTGTAATTTCTGACAAATTGTCAGCGCGCAATACTGCGTCTAATAATGCTATTGGCAATCATTGGTAATAAATACAGCTATGGCCAAAATATTAGAAATATCGCGTCTGTTCATACTATACTATAGCAAACATACATCGATTGGATTTACATGGCTACTGAATTATGCTTGTTTATTAAACTGTATGCTAATCATTTCATTTGATTTACTCGTATGTAGAATTAAGTACTACAATAAAATAAAAACATATTTCGCTAAAAGCGCTTACTAATTTGTGGTCCTTTTAATAAGGCCCATGCAATTGGAAAAATTTAACTTCCCAGCATCGACTTGGTATGCTTGAAATGTCCAAGCTAAAACGTGTATTAAGTGTGTCCACTTTTTCGGGCTGTTTTCGGAATAATTCAGGTAAAACCATTTTAACAGCACGGTAACACGTTATTTCTCCTTTTAGTCACTACTACAAAAAGAATGCTATATCTACTTAAATACTGCAAAATATTTAAATTTTGATTTGTCCCGAAACATTAGACGCCATTGAATGTTTGCTCCAATAAGATCATCTACGATACGTGATTTCGAAAATTTATTTTCTTTTCAATACAACGTTTATTTGCGACTTGTCCGAAGCTCTTATTTACGAGAGTRTTTTATATGTAGATCGGTTGTCGGCACATATATTAGTTTCAGTGAAAAATATATGCAGTTTGCACATGTTTCTATTACCTTAGGCATATAAGTAAGTTCATAGTACACTATATTACCATGTGAGTTTGACCCATTGCATTCGTTTGGTAATTTGTTGCTTATGCATTATTGGTATCATTCGCCCTTTATGGCATTCAGGTGTATAATGTGTATATTATGATACATACAAGTATGTATGTATGTATATTCAAAATTTATATGAACTTTTTTCTATATTCTCTTTTTCTTTTAAATTAGTTATGGCCTGTCTTATGAAGAAATTGAGAAAGGTCTGCCCACTATTGACACATCGAAAACCCTCATTCGTGATGTGTGCCCACCTTTCTTTGCGGGAGTTGAGTGTCGACCGGGAAAATATCGTCGTTTTGATGGGCTGTGCAATAACATTGAGCGTCCCACTTGGGGCGCCACCATGGCGCCGTTCCAGCGTCTGATTGGTCCACTATATGCGGATGGTATAAATGCCCCACGCATTTCAGTGACCGGACATGATTTACCAATTTCCCGTATTGTTTCGCGTACAATGCATCCAGATGATGGTTATCACGACCACGCTGGCACCGTCATGGTGATCGCTTGGGGACAATTCATGGATCACGATTTCACACTTACGGGTACACCGCTGGGTGAGTTTGCTGTTTATACTTCTTGATGTGCTTTAGATTTTATTGATTTTCGTTTTCCTCATAGATCCTATCAATCGAAACGATCCGGAAGAGTGCTGCAAACGTCCACTACATCTTAAGCATCCATATTGCAATGAGATTCGGGTTCCAGACGATGACTATTTCTATCGGCTTTTTAATGTGAAATGCATTGATTTTGTACGCGCTTTCCCATCACCACGGCCCGGCTGTCGGTTAGGTAAGCATTCGTTACGATTTAAAGCTTCAATCTTCTCATGACGAGACAAAGTTTTAAGAATTAGCTAAGATAGCGAAGGGAGATACAAAAATTTGTATTCTTATATTTCTTAAAAGAAGAAAGTTATCTTGCGAAATTCTTGACCACTTTTGAAGTTCGACTTGGCAAATATTCCATTATCGCAAAACGTTATGCTATAACAACTAAATTCTACTAAACGAAAATGTGAATACTAAATTTACCAACACATTAATTTAATAAATAATCTATTTTCAGGGTCGCGCCAACAATTCAATACACTCACTGGTGTGATTGACGCCAACACTGTATACGGTGTTACGGAAAAGTTCGCTCGAAAACTTCGTACCGGCTATGGTGGTTTGATGCGTATGAATCCCGTCTTCCAAGAATATGGGCTGAAGGATTTGTTGCCATTGAAGCTCGACATACCCGATGAGGGATGCACGCGCCCGAACAAAAGTATGTTTTGCTTTGAAGGAGGTGAGATTCGGGTGAACGARCAACTAGTGCTAACCTGCATGCACACATTGATGGCGCGCGAACATAATCGCATAGCGACCGCATTAGGCCAAATCAATAAACATTGGGATGATGAAACGATTTTCCAAGAAGCACGCCGCATCAATATTGCTATTGTGCAACATGTGACCTATAACGAGTTCTTACCGATATTATTGGGCAAAGAGGTGATGGAGAAGTTCGGTTTGGTGCTACAGAAGGATGGCTACTGGGATGGCTATGACTCCAAAGTCAATCCTGGTATTATTGATGCTTTTGCTGGTGCTGCATTCCGTTTTGGACACTCTTTACTACCCACCGCCGTAGAGCGTTGGTCTAAAGCACATAAATTTATAGCATCGAAACGTTTATCGGATTTAATTCGTCGCCCGTATGACTTGTATCGTGCTGGTGTGCTAGATGAATATTTTATGGGTTTGATGAATCAAGTGGCGCAAGCGATGGATGACTCAATTACACAGGAGGTAACGAATCATCTCTTCAAAAAGGAGGGTGCACGATACGGATTAGATTTAGTGGCGTTTAACATGCAGCGTGGACGTGAATTCGGTTTGCCTGGTTATATGGAATTCAGAAAGTTCTGCGGCCTACCCACCTCGTCGTCGTGGGAGGAAATGTTTGGTTCAATGCCAAACGACACAATTGTTCGTTACGAAAGTATTTTTGAGTAAGTGCGAATTTCTGTTTCTTTATTTTTTTGATATATTGAACAGTGTTTTACTTTAAGACATCCGGCAGACATTGACCTTTGGTCGGGCGGTGTTTCAGAGAAGCCTTTACCGGGTTCTATGCTGGGACCCACCTTTGCATGCGTTATCGCAACTCAGATGAGTTACTCTCGCCGGGGCGACCGTTTCTGGTATGAGCTTCCGAACCAACCATCATCTTTCACTCCCGAACAATTACAGGAATTGCGAAAGGCCAAACTATCACGCCTTATATGTGACAACACCGATCTTATCGACACCGTACAGATTTACCCTATGGTGCTGCCAGATCATGAAATGTAAGTTGATCTCCAAATTATTTATAAGATATGCAGACCTTATAACGTATTGATCTATTAATTAACACCATCCTTCTATTCTACATTTTTCTAAATATATTCGAATTGTTTTAGTAATCCAAGGGTGCCTTGCAAGAGCGGCATTATTCCATCAATTGATCTGACAAAATGGGCCGACTACTCTAGTGCCGAAGTAGGACATCAGCCTGTATACGTAAGAAAAAATTAAATTAATATTTTATTTACTAATCTGATATTTAAACCCTTTTTTCAGAACTTTATTAATGAAATACCTGACACATTGCTGAATTTCAAGAAAAAATAGACTGGATAGCTGGATAACGAACGAGATGAGGCAAACGTTGATTTAATTTTTCAAATTTAACGTTAAGAAAAACAAGTATAGAGATTTGGAACGAATAGCGCTATTACATTTACTTTCTTCAATTTCTACATTCAAAAGCAAATACTCACTATTTATGTACAATACATACTTATTATACATTTATAGGTACCAACCTTTCTAAGTCACTTTGTTGCCTTCCACTAGAAAATAAGTGTCAAAATGTTTATCATATTCATACATGTATTGCTTATATAGCAGCTTTATGGTTTTCTCACGTCAATCACCTACAAATTTAGAACTATTTTGACCACGTGCATTTTCAAAAATTTTCAACAGGCATTTCGTCATCTCGATTCATACATTCATATATGTATGTACATAATTATTAATTTTATGGTTATTGTTATCTCAAATTTCCTTCGTACATGAATGTTTGTGTAATTGTTTTTATTTTTGTAATAACCATGTACATATTTAATATAAATAGTGAAATTAAGCGTACACACATACATATTGCATAAAGATTGTTCTTCATTTACAAGTACGTATCAAGTGAAATTTAATATATGATGAATTTGTTATAATCTGTGTAAAAAATAAATGAATATTTTGTACAATTATTATTACAATTGGTAGTATATGCATACCAGCTGCGCCAGTTCATATTGAGCTTTAAATGATGTACCAAATTTTTTCCTTAAGAGTGAACATAGAGCTATTGAATTTGTATTTCTGTATTTCTGCGCTTCCTCACAGCGCCACCTGTCGTTATGTAGCGAACGTTCGATTCGTGGGCAATAGATGGCGCTGCTAATGGTACACTGTGGATGAATAAAAAGTGTACTTCCGTTTTAGCGTACCAAATATCAGTCAATTCTTTGATAAAGTTTTCAGAGGTTCGATTATTTAGTAATTAACAAATGATTTCTTTTTGTTTATTGTAGATAAACAGTTTATCAAAATTCACCATAACTACATGGACACCAAGATAAACAATACTAATTATTAGGTGAACAAAACATAAAAAATCTGGACACAATGTGAACTTAGATTGTTGTCTTCCTATCCCAAATTATTGGAATATTTAATTTTATCCCTACAATGCGGTGCGTGTATATTCAATGGCAGTTCTGGTTTCAAAGGCAAAGCAAGTTCGGAAAAGCGATGCTTGCTAAGAAGCTTAAACGTGTTTAAAAAGGTTCTCTCTAATAGCACAGAATGCCATTTTACACATGTCACTCTTCCATATAGGTGCCAGGTGCATTTCTGCCAAGGTCACGCTCAGGGAAGGTGCGTACATGAAATAGCCGTAGGATAATCGTCTTTCACGAATGCGTCAAAACTTTGAAGGAAATTTGGTGGGAGCAGAGGTTTAGGCTGCCTATCCACTCTAGCGTTTTCCTGATTGCATCGGATTGGGAACAAGTTTAGTTTCAGTTGTGTACTTGCGTTAGCTGATGCTGGTTAACAACTGGCAACTCTGTGCCTTTTATATCCCTTAGGTTCAATGCAGACCGCAGGGGATGGAGCGAACTTCAGATTATCGCAATAGTAGGAGCTCTTGCTGGGTATTGGTGCATATGCGGTAAGGCTAGCTGTTAAAAACGTCTCTTCAATACTTTGCATTATTTAGCAGTATTGAGAATTAACAGAAGACTATTTCCTTGCCAGGTGCCTACTTATTCCCAATGCATACATACAAATTTAGCGCTTTAATCAATTGGATTTTGAAAATTACAGTTTTATTTGTTTATTCTTTTCATATTATTCCGTTGCAAGTTGTACAATATTTCTATTTACTCTATAATATCCAAAGAAGTATGCATGCGCATTTATGCGTTTACATTTATATATTATAAATGGAACTACAAATTGGGACTACTAAACTACATATGTAAATATAATACCACAAATTATTTACTTAGGAACTTTATGATACCGCGTGTCTCAGAACTATTTCAGTGGGTCATTCTTATATCCTCATGGATCCACATGAGGTCGTCACAGCTTTCACCATATTAATTATTTTCGATGAGTTCATTTCGCATATCAAATAACTTCAATAAAATATGCAAATCACAATAAATTAAAAATAAATAAGCGAATTTATGTTCGGTGGTATAGTTTGCGCGTTTGCTGGCGGTCATATTGGCAATGACCTAAATTAGACGAGTACGTCACGCAAACGTTTCAAGTCAAAGTTCAATACACACAAAATTATATACAAAAATACTTTAAATACGCAGTCAAGCTCATGATTTTAACACGAAACAGTGTAAGGTGAGCAGTGGCGGCGTGCAGCACAGAAGTCAGCGGCTTAGAGAGCAAGTTATGGCGGTGGCAGCGAAGCGGATGCAGTCGCGGTCTCACTCTTTATTCGAGTGCGTTGAGAAAGGGTGCAATAGAGCCGATGTCCTCGCAGTCTGGAATGGCTTTGCCCTTGAATTTAAGACAGGACTCGGCGCAGGTCTGACCTTGAAAGTAGTCACCAAACATTTTCTTACATTGCGCGCAGTTGTTGAGGCAGATCTGAATGAAATCGATGCCGGACATGGTGTCTGTGGACAGAGAGCGTAATATTATAGTAAGCAAAATAAATTCGTATATGTGCTTGTAGACTACCAAAGCGTTTGCCGTAGTGTCCAATGGATGGTATGCCTTCAACGGTCGACGAAAACACCGAGATCAGAACAACAGCGATGAAAACAAAGGCAACGGTCGATTTGTTGATGGAGAACATTTTTGTTTTTAGAAAGCTGGTGGAAAAGAAATTAGTCGTTTTTGAGTTTTATGGATGTTAATCGGTTTTATTATTTTCATATGATATTATATGTTTTTATATTGGACTTAATCCGCTTACATATGATTGTTTCGTATTTTCGTATATTGATCTATTACCAAACTATAGGTATAAAAAAAATAGTATATCAACCGTTGGTGGATGCTGAGGTGTCTGTTACACCTGCACAGTTTTTAATCAAATAATTTTGAATTAAGCTTGGCGTTTGCTTTTAATCTCTCACACGAATGAATTCGATCTCCCGATTGACGTGCAGACTTAACGAGTTAACAGCAGCTTTACGCGCGTTCGCGCCAAATTTGCCCGAGACAATCGAAAAACAAAAGCATAAGAAATTCGCACAAGCAACAGACAACAAAGCGAAAAAGCACCGAATCACAATAACTTAGCTCGTGCAGGCGCAGGGGCGGCCTTTTTTTGTATTTCAGTCAACACGCTTTTTTAAAGAACTATCGTATCTAAGTGAACAATCAGATGAGCGGATCAAATAAAATGGAGAAAGAAAATAATGACGTTCTTCGGGTGAAGAATATATCACTATAATATTCATTCCGTTTTCGTTCTACCATCCATTCGAAACCGTTTAGTTATCAAAGAGAGATATACTATATAAATAAGAAACTTATCGGTTTCACCATTTAAACTCATTGAACAGTCACAATTTATTACTAACTTATTTAACGGGGTCATGATGCCAACACACAACCCTCCAAATTGTTTCGAAAATGTGTTCTTTTCAAACCCGCCACTGAGTCTGTTCGCCAGGTAAGAAATGGGGTTTTCCTAAATTTAGAGGAAAGAAATGCTTTCGCTAAAAGAAGGAAGTGTATGCCATTTGTATGGAATATTTTCTGTAGCCTAAAACGGTATATTTTCTGTTGGTAGAAGGGAATTTCCATACAAGCGCAACCGAAAAAAGAATCAAGAAAAATTAAGTAAATGGAACAAGCTTCTCGCCATAAGCGCACTTTATCAATGCTTTGTAGTCAAGTACTTCTACGAGTACGTCTGTCCGCTCGTGCTTCCCTGAAGAAATGTGTTCCGCGCAACCGCAGTCGCAGTAGTAGCAACAAATGAAACCGGCAATTGAGCAGGAAGTGTAAAATGCCGGCAATAAAGTGACAGCTTCTTGTTGCGAATAAATTCATAATTTGCATTCACTCTTACAAACGGCACATACACATACACACGCATACATCTTTTAACGTGTGATTTGTACTCTTACGTATTTTGTGCATACATTTGTACACACATTTGATATGGGCAGCTGTAGGAGTGAATAAAAACGGATGGTTACTCGAGGTTCCAATATAAGTATGTATGTTGATAGCTACATACTTAAAGGCATTTGCGACTGGCACTTTTGCGCATGTCCCCAGGGCATTTTTTAAACTTCACGAGTTGTTATCGCTACGCACGCATAATCGGTTTCTGCAATGGCSCTAAAGGCAATTTAAGAGGCGCGTCACTACATGTTAAGCAATAATTAAGCGGATATATCTTATACAAGCTTGTGGCTGGAGCTTTTGTTCATGAGCATACGCGAAATATGTTGACGTATAAATATTTATGTATATATAATATGTATACATATTTGTATATACATATATTTTCATAAACGAATTTACTTGCATCCACGAGTAGTGTGCGTAACACAATTGTTAACTTAAATATACGTCACAACGCATGCGCTAAAATTGCTTCGGTATTTACAGGCGAATGATTTTAAAAATAACTTAATTATTATGCGCATTTCATTAGCACATTTATTTATTGGAATCTGTCTGTTCTGAATCGAGTGTATGAGGCACATGGCTACTACTCAGCATGCAGTGATTTCATCCCCTAAGTGATGAAGGGTGAAAGTTTTAGAAAGTCTTATAATAGTTGCTGCTGTGGAATGTAACTGTTAACATTTAGTATTGCTTCCATTCGACCTCAGCTAGCTGCTTTTTGTGACGTGCGTTTAGCAAATGGATGGTTATGAAATTTCAAGCCATTTTCGAATGGTTGGTAGTGTATATGAGAAGCTCTTGCATAACGACATAACGTTATACGTTTTTCTTTGATAGGTATTAGTCAGAGATTGAAAAATAAGCGTGGTCCTGCAGAGTATGACTATATTGGTGCCATGGACAAAGAGAAGAAAGAAACATATTTTTTAATGAAAAAGTCAATCTGTCKAAAAGCTTGGCCAAATACCTGACAGTAACAGGTGCCGTTTAATTATGGTTGTTATTTTAACATTGAACGTTTCGATCTGGTTTTTCAACAAAGTGAGAGATTCTAATGTTTATTTTAAAGTTGTGTACATGTTCAATATAAATATACATTCTATATCAGATCATATTCTGTCGGGAATTAAATTTCATATAAATCTAAAAGACGCGGCGTCGCGTATTTGTGACATACATATACATATTGATATGCACATACATGAATAAACTTTTTTTTTCACAATTATTTTATATCAATGGGAAAGTAGGTGTACATATGCATTAACTACAAAAGTGACAAAACTCAAAAATTTTCAAAACGAATTTTTTTAAAAGCGTTAAAATTTAACAGAATTTACAAATGGTTAGGATAACTGATGTTTGTTTAAGATTGAGAGACTTAGGCTCTTTACAAACTAGCGCCAAGTRGCGAAATGCCTTTATATGTGTTGAGCACGCAGCCGTTGATTTCATGTCACGGGTTATTTGGATTTTCATTCACTCTTTTAAATACTTGCACTCCGGCATGTTTATAACCAAAAAACATACACAAACATGCTTATATTATATAAAAATAGCGGTGATTGCAGCCCTGCAACGACCACATCTTTTTCTTTTACTGACTTTATTCAATTTCGAATTCAAATTCGCAAGCGGTTGGCAGCCAGCCTTTACTTACTTGACTTGACACTGGATTCAAAGTAATCACAAATATTTGGTGCAGTTCGGAGCAAATGCTAACAAGTGTTTGATAAAAACTCGCGTTGACGACTGTTGTCAATGATACTTAGTGTTCTGGTATTTATACAAAATCTCAGCAATTTGAAAAATAGTCAAATTACAATTTTATTACATTACTCAATTTAGTCTGCTAAGTGTAAAGATACTTGCATCGGTTAATTGCCTTTATTTCCGTTGAGTAGACCGACAGCGATTGGATGTGGCTTTTTAAGTGAAATTCTCGGCAGGACAAGAAGGGTGCATTTCAGCAATTATTTGACAAAATATTAGCGTGTAGGATATGCTGAAAACCCTATTAAGTAAATGTTGGTGCATTACTCTTTCACATATAAAGCTTTCTCTCATATATCATGTGCAAAACACAAAGTTTGGCAGAATATACATTTGTGAAAAAGGTAAGCATTACTTATGTATGCATATAGCTCCACTACGTTAATTAGAAACATGTAGGTGATGCCTAACAGTAAACTTTTATTAAATTAAATACCCCTGTTTGTGCCAGATCCGATTCTACCTCTTGTGACGGGTCTTAGTAAACGCTCCTCTTCGACTGACACATACTAAGTAAAAAGAATTTGAAATCAGTTTATAAGTTATAAAACAGAAATTTATGCTTTCGGAAGATCTTCTATGTATGTCTTCTTCTTCTTCTTCTTCTTAATTGGCGTAGACACCGCTTACGCGATTATAGCCGAGTTAAGAACAGCACGCCAGKCGTTTCTTCTTTTCGCTACATGGTGCCAATTGGATATTCCTCTGCTTAGCCCGGCGGGTACAGCGTCGAATACTTTCAGAGCTGGAGTGTTTTCGTCCATTCGGACAACATGACCTAGCCAGCATAGCCGCTGCCTTTTAATTCGCTGAACTATGTCAATGTCGTCATATATCTCATACAGCTCATAGTTGAATCGAATGCGATATTCACCGTGGCCAACGCGCAAAGGGCCGTAAATCTTCCGCAGAACTTTTCTCTCGAAAACTTGCAACGTCAACTGATCAGTTGTTGTCGTCATCGTCTAAGCCTCTGCACCTAATAGTATAACGAGAATTATGAGTGACTTATAGTGTTTGGTKTTTGTTCGTGGAGGGGGGACTTTACTTCTCAATTTCCAACTCAGTCCGAAGTAGCACCTGTTGGCAAAAGTTTTCCTGCGTTGGATTTCCGGGCTGACATTGTTGGTGGTGTTTACACTGGTTCCCAAATATATATATAAAATTTTTGCAACTTCAAAGTTAGACTGTCAAAAGTGACGTGAGTGCCCAGTCGCGTGTGCGACGAATGTTTGTTTGCAGCAGATATTTCATCTTGCTCTCGTTCACTGCCAGACCCATCTGCTTTACTTCCTTTTTCAGTCTGGAGAAAGCAGAACTAACGGCGCTGGTGTTGAGCCYGATGATATCAATGTCATCGGTATACACCAGCAGCTGTACATTCTTATAAAATATTGTCCCTGCTCGATTAAGTTCTGCAGCTCGAATTGTCGCTTTGTCTGAAACCTCGTTTGGTATCGAACGGAAATATCCCGATCCTGACGGAGCTTTTGGTTTTGCTCAACGGCAGTTTACACAGCCGTATTAATTTTGCGGATTTACCACATTCAGACTTCGCGGCATAGAGCTAGCTCCCTTTTGTGCTGTTGTAAGCAGCATTAATGTATGTAGCACACTTTTATTTCCAACAGTGCTCTAAATAGATAGCAGAACTCAATGGAAATGCTTATATAAAAGCAAGGAAAATTATAGATAAAATCTATACCAACCAGTTGGAAGTATCCAATACAAATGCGAAATATGACATCAACGAGAAA
Organism: Bactrocera latifrons; assembly: GCF_001853355.1. NCBI lineage: Eukaryota > Metazoa > Arthropoda > Insecta > Diptera > Tephritidae > Bactrocera > Bactrocera latifrons. The sequence goes on along the minus strand of NW_017536252.1, from coordinate 306,629 downwards.
GGAAAGAAAGGAAAAGAAAAGAAAGGAAACCTTTAAAAACTTAGTAATGTATTTAGTACCACAAAACGAAATATAATCGTGATTACATTATTTGAAACGAAGTCAAATAAATAACATAGTTCCAAATCTAAATTATTTAAAGGAAATACAATCACTATCAAATTGTAAGAGTTTTGAACCACACCACATATTCTATAACACAGAATTACAAACGACAGGAACGAATTCACTGCATTCATGAATATACAGAATTCACTATTATACAGAAAGTAATTAGGCAGGTTTTACAAATTTTAGTCGACAATATTCTTCAAACTTGTATTCGAAATGGTCACCTATTGCTTTCACACAAGCCCTCAAAAGCAACATAAAAACTTTCTATTTGTATTGACGACGCTGCTCGATCCAAAAATGTTTAGAGACTTTCCGATTTCTGTTTCTTGATGCTCTTCAACGCTGATCACAAAATGTAATCTATTGAAATCCAATCCGAATTTCCAAACGTCCAATCATACTCCATTGAGTATTGAATAATTGCTTTAACATGACTTCTAAAACATCTTGCTAGTACAAATTTAACCCTTTTTCACAGAAGTGAAGAAGTGTAACTTCTTTATGGGAACCTCCCACCAAACCGTTATAGCAGTTTTATGGTGACCATACTGAAATCTTACAATAACATTTTTGCGTCAGGAAGTTTTTGCTTATTAAAAACTTCTTCAATAGTAAATACTTTTTAGTCTGTACAAAAGAGACTTCCTCGGCCGTGCCGCTTTCACTCAGTGCCGTAACTACCTAGGTTCTAGGCGGGGCATTGCCCTGAGGCCCTCAAGCTCAGGGAGTCCTTGAATCCTTACTAGAAATCTCGATCGAGCTGAACTTTTAGAAATTTCTCTAATTTTTAAAATAAATATGATGCTATTTGAATCTTGACAACTCAGAGAGAAATTCAAAAGTTAAATATTTATAGGGGATTCTCCTAAATTCTTTCTGTAGGTTGGCAGTGTTGTCAACTTGACGTATAATGAAATGGGCGTTTTATTGTGAATTCTAGTTAAATTTTATTCGAGAACGGTTAAAAAATTAATGCTATATCAGGAGTAAGTAAGCTAATGTGAATGAATATTTGATTCTACCACTCATATTGCGTCCGTTAAGCCAATAATTCGTGTCAAATCTATAGATTTCGACTACAGCTCATTATAGTATAACGCGAAATATCATTGTCTCCACCGTTAAATGTGGTAATACTACCGGTGATAACTTTTTCCGGGGGTTCCCTAATGACACTTGTAGCGTCTCATTGTGTTTCTCTTTCCTTTATTTAACTTTTAACGTCATCAGTGGACAGTAAGTGCCTACCAACTCGAGCATAATCTAATTTTGAATTGTTTAAATAAATTAGAAAACTAAAATAATGGATAAAAATAAGAAACCCAGTGGTCCATTTAAATGCAAACAACGCCAAGAAAGAGAAAATAATAAACAAAAATTGCCTAAAATTTACAAGTTTTTTAGTCAGCCTTCTGCAAGTACATTTGGCCAAAATATTTCTATTGAGWGTGACTCAAATAATGTGGTAACTGCACTGTTGGTTGAGAAGCATACTGAAGAAGATTCGACAATTATTGCAGTTGGAGATACCTTCGCCGCCGATCATATGAACGTGGATGATGGGTGCATGACTAACATAAGTGTGGGGGTTTAGTACCCGCAAATCTTCTTATAACTTGGGAAACTTTACGAACAAAAGTAAAGAAGTAACGAAAAACGTCAAATTCTTTATATGGGGCCTTTTCCAACAGACATCAGAACAACCGGTTTTGGTTGTGTTATTCCAAAATACTAGAGCCTAGCCTATTGTCAACCCTGCTGGTTACTTGCTTTACAAATGAGTAATGTTTGTTGTACCGTAATTTTAGGTTGGAAGCCTTCTTCAAAAAGAATTAAACAACATAGTTGATCGAGTGGCCATTTGGAAGTTTGTGTTCTGTATGGAATTTAAAAAAATATACATATATTAATACCTTCGATAAGGGTTTTGAAAATAAAAGTCGCAAAGAAGCATCATTTTGGAAAAGGGTTCTTCAAAAGATATTCGATATCATACTTAGCTCAGCAAACAGTTCTTTGGTTTTGAGAGAACATCAAGAAGACTAAAATCAGGAAGCACACCATGGAAATTTAGTGTCCTTTGTAAGACTTGTCGCCCGATATGATCACATTTGGTGGTACGTTTTGGAAATGCCCTACGGAAATAATAATTATTTGTAAGTTTCTTTTTTATATAATTATTAACTGTTTAATATGTAATAATAATGTAAGATCTATAAGATATCTGAGAGTAATAATTCAAAATGAAATTATTGAGAACTCGAAACCCATCTACTAGAACAGAGTAGAGCGTCACCGTTTTTTGCCATCATAATGGATACGACTCAGCACATATCAAAGGTAGATCAGCTAAGCATTGTTGTAAGATATGCAGGAAAATGGACAGGCAATTGATAAAATTATTTATCGAAAAATATATAGATTTAAGAAAATGCGTGTGGCAAAGCTATTATGGAGCCAGTGTACAAAAACATATTAAGGATATCGATTCTAACGCAGAGGAATTTAAATTTCGTGATACATGACGGCGGTTAGCAGTTGTGTGGAAATACAGATTTTTTTCGCCATGTAATTTTCATTGAGATATCTTAAGTACGAGTATAAAGTCACCTGGAAATTCGAAAATATTTATATTAGGTAAATGTGAGCTCAGGGAAGTATTGATCCGATCTAACCCATTTTTGATACACGGAGTTACTATTTTCAGAAAAATAGATACTGGGATCCACAGTTTCTGTTGGATTTGGAATTTTTGGTTACAAGGTGGATACTTTAAAATAATTATTAGTACAAAGTTGTATCCCGTTATATTAATTGATTCCTCATTTGTGTACTGGAAAGTGAAAGAATCAAATCGTTCATCGTTCAATTTTCATACCGGCTCCTATACAGCCCTCTCATGCAATCTCGGGTGTAAAATTTAATGTCTCCGGCGTATTTAGCTAATGATTTATTGCGCTTGTGGCTATGCCAAAGTACAGTTCTACAATACCTTTATTTAGTGCTTAGTTATGACACTTTCGATTTATAGCGTTTTGTGCGCTGCCAGTAGTGAGATTACACCCTTTTTTGCCAGAGAAGACGTCTACCAAGGTTCATCAAGATTTATCAATTTTTACACAAGTTACAGCTTGCCCAGTCAACCGGATTTCAACTTTTTTCGTCATCCTGATCACCTATATACATATCACCCTATATCCATATCAATAAGGTTTTGTTGATACGTACATCCGTTAGGTGAACAAAAATACAAGATTATACATTGTAGCAGYTGTTGCAAGAAAGTTGGAAATCATTAAATAGGGTATATTAGGGAAAGAAAAGGTCTGGACTGATTGCATTACCTACGTACTAGGTACATACCACACAAATACACTATTTATCATATGGAATTTAAAATTGAGCTACGTGGGAAGTAGGCGCGGTTGGGGTACGATTTCGCAGGTTTTTGCTTTGTAATTTAGGAATATCGCGGTAATATTATGCACCAAATTTGGTTAAAATCGGTTTATTAGGTCCGGAGACCGATATTTTTACCGCGGCTCCCACTCCTAATTGATGTAATTTTAGTATTTTTTTTACAAAGTCGTGATATGGAGAGTGATTTTGAGTGAGTATTTGTTCCAAGAAAATTTCTTTATTACAGCTTCATCTTTTTAGGAGATATGAACATAAAAGCTTTTAAAAGAGCGGACCACACCCAGTTTTTCATAATTTTTAAAACCATATTGTAGACGTGACATGGACCGATTCCGCTCTTCTGCAATACCTACTTCCTTGTGGTGCCAAGAAAAATAAAAAAATGTGTACCAAGTTATGTGTATATACTTGTAGATATCTTAATTTTACTCAATTTACAGCTTGCACAGATAGACTGACGGACGGGCATACTTCCGTCTCGTCATCATGATTATTTATAGTAAATGTACGTATAATCCTATATCTATGTATATGGTGATACAAATAACCGTTAGGTGAACAAAACAAATTTTTCTACAGAGAATGTTATTAACATTCGACGCCCACCCCACTATTTTAAAATAAAGCGCTGTGGCCGGAAGTTCCGTTCATGTGACATCTACTGGTAGAGGTGCAAAAATGAGCGAAGCTTTTTGTTTCAAGAAGAATTTTTACGTTGTGTTCAAGTTTAACTGGTTTTGGAACCAACTACAGTGGTAACCTAACTAACTATATTGTTTTGTAAAAGTTAGCTTTGTCTTCAAGGGGGGAAATATTGTGTAGGCAAACATTTTTTATGGTCGTTCGTAGTTTTTATAACGTTTAAAAGAATTTGCTGGTAGTTAATTGGTGAGGGTTGGTATATCTCAGAAGAGTATGCTTGGTGAAACCCACTATATCAAAACTGAAAGAACCAAAACTAATGAACAGAATTGGGCTGGAAGGTAACGTTACATAACATGAACGGTTTGTCATAACTTCAAACTGAGCAATTGAATTGATTTGAACTAAGACTCCTCGTGTACTGTTACCAGATGAAATGAATAATTTTTCCGTAATCTGCATTTACAATACATTAAATTCGGATTTCTTACATTTTTGGCACAAAGATATACTGTTATTTAAATTTCCCGATATATGCGGTATGAAGTCAACCGGAAGTTCGAAACTCTTTTTATTGTATATATAGGGGCAAGGTGAAATATTATCAGTAAAGGAATTTCCATATTTCAAATATATCAGGGGTGTTCTGGAATCTGATAGTTGTCGGAATCAGAATTGAAACCGATCAAAAAAAGCAGTAGGTGTCATGAATTCAGATATTATTGGCTTGATATTCAAAACAGAATTTGTATCGGTTTTGGGTTTCACGGAAACCGATTTTATCGGTTTTGCTGTCAGAAACAAATCAAGAAGATAGTCGCGCACAAATTTGAAATGTAAGTTAAGAAATCAAGTTATTTTATTGTTACGTATTAATTTAAATTAATTTACCTGCTTTAGAGGCTTAAAAAATCGATTTTTTTTTTAAAGTTTTTTTTGGGAGGGAAATAAATAATTGATTAAAGCGAAGTATTTAAACTTCATCCACAAATTTCTTTGATACGGAATCTTTTACATATGCCAGACGGCGGGCAGGATGCAGGTCGAGATTTCTATCCGAAACAAAAAATTCAAAGAGATTCACATTATTTAATAACTTACATATGTTCAAATTAAACGGAAAATTTCAAAAAAAGTGTTAAATTATAAAAAATTTTAAAATTAAAAAAAAAAACTGATTTTGGTCTAAAAAAAGTTTACTTTAACATAACATTTCTCAGTTTTTTTAGTTTCAATAGAAGATAATTTAATGCAAAAGATAATAAACTTTGCCCCAATTCCATATGACGTTCATATCCTGCCTGCCAATTAAGAAAAATCGTCCTGACAAGATAAGTCGATTTAGCCGAGTTCATCTATATGTGTATATTATCTTGAACGAGTTACTCAGTTTCGCTGTTGTTAACTCGGYTATAATAGCGTAAGCGGTGTCTAAAAATTAAAAACGAAATTTAACAACCAAATGCGTCTTTATTCATTCAATAAATGTTATCTCTTAAAMTCTTTCTTTAATTCGGAACTCATTAAATACTTTAATAGGATTGCTTCCAAATGTATTCATTTGCAAGTTTTGTCACATTAGTAAACAGCTGATTCGAATATTGGGTTTGCATATGTTCGAAAAGACAAAAATCCATCAGATTTTGTGACACCATTGAAAATCAGAATTGGTTTGCAATTCTGACAGCTAAGTAATTCTGCCTTGGATTCCACAACTCCCCTGTATATTTCACACATTGACTAGCTATAGGCTCTGGGGTTCATATTTGCAGTACAGTGGTAGACATTCGTATAAGCACACAATGAAATTTTTCGAAAAAGCATATTTAAAGCAGATTATTTCGAAGAAAAGATTTTAATATGTCAATTACTGTAATGCTATATTGTATACCAATGACTGGCACCAGTAAGTCTGCATGTAACGGTACTTGTTTAAGTAGGCAAATCACAATAAAAGAAGCATCGCAGTAGTAACGCGGACATTCGTATAAGCGCATGTTAGAAACACATACTTTTTAAAAGAGGAGCTGCAGTGTAAAATTTTTTTTTGCTTTTCATTAGACGGTAGATAATAAATAAAAGGTAAAGTGGGCTTTTTAGTGTAAAATTTTGTATTTACATGTATTTTATTGATAATTTAGACCATGCCTAAAGAATCGTATTTGACGCAAGAAGAACGGATGTCAGTTAAATTGTTAAAGGAAGAGAAGTACTCAAGTCGTGCGATTGCAAGGAGAATAGGGAGGTCTGAGAACGTAATCCGTAATTTAAAAAAAAAAGGCAGTAAATACGGAATAAGACCTCCAACAAAGGGTAACCAAAAACTCATACTCCGTCAAAAAGATCGACGTAACATCTCGTCAAATCGCCGGGGTGCTCAACACTTCCCCGAACGTTAAATGGGCGAAATTAAAAAACAAGCCACGTTTAACAACACAGCACAAGCAAGACCGGTTAAGATTTGCCAAAAAATACATGTCCTGGAAAAAGGAGTAGCAGAGGGTTATTTTTTCGGATGAGAAAAAATTCAATTTAGACGGACCGGATTGCTACAGTTGTTACTGGCACGATCTAACCAAGGAAAATGTGGTGCGATCGAAGCAAAATTTCGGAGGCGGGAGCGTCATGGTTTGGGGAGCATTTTGCTATGATTATAGGCTTAACCTGGTACCCATAACATGCCGCATGAACTCCACAGCGTACATAGATCTACTCCAACAAAACCTTATTCCATTTGTAAGGCAAGCAACGGAAATCGAATATGTATTCCAACAGGACAATGCCTCGATACATGCTTCTCGGCAAACAAAGGCGTGGTTGGAGAGCCAAGAAGTGCCTTTACTTGATTGGCCGGTATGCAGTCCGGATTGTAACCCCATAGAAAGTTTGAGGGGAGTAATGGCAAGGAAAGTTTACGGCAATTGGCGTCAATACAGTAACGTCAATGAGCTTAAAACTTCAATTCAGCAATTTTGGCTTGATTTGAGCGGAGATTTGCTCAAAAATCTCGTTGAGTCTACGCTAAGTCGCATTTTTGCTGTTATTGAAAACCGGGGTGGCCATACCAAGTACTAAGATTATGTTAAAGTATCGAGTTTTATTTTATTTTCCATAAAATGTGGAGTGCGCTTAAATGAATGTCTCCTTAAAAATCCAGATTTCTTTAAAATTATGTTAAGTATTCACTAATTACTGTTGAATTGATAAAAATTATAAATTAATTATATGTAAGACAATAAAATGAATAACTTTCAATATTTAAATGCAACAATTAAAGCTTTCATTTAATAAAACCCCAAAAAATATGTGTGCGCTTATACGAATGTCTACCACTGTATCTGAGGGTTCGGGTKCGGACGGAGCTACGCCCATCGTCTTGTTTAGACATCGGCTTCTATAACGCCTTCACATACCATCAAGAGGGTAAAATTTAATATCTCAGGCGTATTTAGTTAATCGGTATCAACCGGTCTCATCCTATTGGATCCATTTGTACAGTGTCGGGGTATTTAAGGAATTTTTTCTGAGTGAATTTAGTTATTATAGCTTCAGTGGTTTAGGAGATATGTGCATTAAATCTATTAGAATGGGGGCATGCCGATTTTTTTTTTAATTTTTAGCCCACAAGTGCTCTTGTATCTGCGGTGCCCTATGCCAAATAGCCCCGATCATTCATAAATATAAGCCTTTATTTACAACGATTATATTTACTTACTGTTTTTAACGACTGAGTCAAAATTAGTAGTTTCTCTTCGAAATTCAGCAAAGATTGCATTCCAATGATTTACTCACGCACATGCATATGTATGAGGTGGAATTTAACTGGTATTATTTCTAAGTAAACAAGAGAGGTGTGATAATCCCGCTGAGGTTAATATAATATATAATATAATGACTTTAACAAAGAAACAATTCAACCTGCGTTTTCGTTGTGTTATTCGCATTCTCTGTGTGGCATAAAAATTAGTTTGGGGGTGAAAAGCCGACGACGTCAGTTAACGAAACCGCACAAATGAGTGCCGACCGTCTGCTTTCGCGCTAAATGTTTAAAATATGAATTATGTATGTGTGCTCTGCTCCACATGTTTTATAGAGGTGTGGAGAGGTTGGTGTAGACTTTGCGCAACAAGTGTTGTGGTAACAGTTTCTCACAGCTTTCACAATTGCGCTGTTGTGGAGTACAGTTATGGCATTTAAGAATTTCTAAGCAGCAAAATTCGCATTATTACGCGAGCAATAGACAAATGTGTATGGTGTTGAGGGAAAACAAGTTAAACATTTGTTCATATTTTCATCTTCTTTACTTTTAAATTTAAATTCATGAGTGTTTTCCATAATTTTAGCGTTTATTCCAGAAAACATATACAACACTATTATACAATTCGGGGACTTCACCCCATAATAACTGCGACGGCTCAAGCCAACTTCTGATACCCTGTACATACATATGCAATACGGTTTTTAGTGAGCTACGGGGCTATAACATCGGTGATACAAACCTTTCCAGCTTCTGCTTTCCAAATAGTTCTTAACTGGTCTTGATACATGAGGTCGACCTTTGTTACGATTGAAAATTACTGGCTGGTGCCTAGTCGCAAATTCTGGATTTTTTCGGCAATCGCTCGCTTCAATTTGATAATACAGGACCTCTTTCTCATCGCACCAAATACCTTGTGGTCCCATATATTCGGATTTGCTGTTGATTTGGCTGGTTGGCCAAAAACGTCTTCAATGTTTCTTGGCTTTAATACATATGACAGCCCTCGGATTAATATGGCTGTTTTTAAACGTAAGCTCTTCTTGTGCTTAGTAAATGATGCAAACCACTTAGCACGCGATCGCTTAGATAGAGATATCTACTATAAACTTCCACCAAAATATTGTCTTTCGGCTGAAGAGTAAGTAGTACGTAAGAGACTATCCGTAGTAGCAGAGTGTAGTTGATGTATGTATTGAGTTCCTGTCTACAAAGGAATTTCGGAAAACGAAATAGCTGATGAGATWGCTAAACTTACTTAGTATCATCCGACTGGATTCTGATCCAGTACAGGAAATACGGAAATCACTAAAAACGACAACGAATACCCTAAAGGGACATATATGTAGGATCACTCCAAGTTACGTCAACTCTTGACAAGCCGCGACATAGATATATACCCAATATTTATACTCTGAAAAAGGTATATATTTTGTATAAATTTTTTAATCTCATAGAGCCGAATGTCCTGTCAGCCAGTGCTCCTTTTTTTCGTGTAAATAAAATAATTGTATTATTTTTTTTTCACATTTATAAAATAACAAAAAAAAATCTCATAGAAGGGAACGTCAGAACCTAAAGAGTTTATATAAAAGTAATCGTCCTGACAAGATAAGTCGATTTAGCCGAGTCCATCTATATGTGTATATTATCTTGAACTAGTTACTCAGTTTCGCTGTTGTTAACTCGGCTATAATAGCGTAAGCGGTGTCTACGAAAATTAAGAAGAAGTTACTCAGTTTTTGAGATATCAAATTAAAATTTTAACACGTCCTTTTCTCCCCAAGAATCTGTAGGAACCGCCGATTTATTTTACTTAAATGTGGTCTATATCAAACAACGTGAAAAAACTAGCAATACAATACATGGTACCACTGTGTAGCCGAAATTTACGTTTTTCATTTTAACAATTTCTTCCTGAGATAGTCGTAATTACTACGGGAAAATAGTCAGCCATACCTTAATTCTATCAGACTCCCCCAGTTAGCCAAATATTATAAATTTCGAGTGACTCACTACTATTTTATTGGTTTTTTAAATTTCTCCACTTTAACTAAAGTTACCGTTTGCTTGTAGAWTCTGTGTAATTATTTTTTGCCTCTTACCTCAAAGCACTTCTCGAAAAACTAGATGTAAGTTGTTTCAGTAATTATTATTAATATGTATGACAATAACGTGCTTGATCAAAATCCACTCAGCATATGACTCCAGCCAACTTCTGCGGGGCATTAACAGAAAACAACAAAAATCTCTATGAAAGTTGTGGTGGCATGCGTCTCATTATCGTTACCACAAATCTGTGGTCTGACTGCGCCCCGAACACGACGCTCGTGCCAATTTACTCAGCACCACATAACAATATGAAGGTATGTATGAATAAACAAACAAATAGCATTGTGCGAGTGTACGAGTGTAGAAGTACGGCATAACGTGGCTTGGAAGATATTTTACCAGGAAAAGTGAAAAAGTTTTGAAGGCGCCAAAAAGCTTACTAATTAAGTAAACTGAGAAAAGTGTAGAGAGACGCGTGCGGCGGCCGCGTGGTGTGACATGATGCCAAAGAACAGAATAACACGAATGCGTTTCACAGTGAAATTTGTCGTTCGGCAGGTGCAGCTGGCAATTAGCTGCGGGTACTTTGCAAACTATTCAAGAGGTGACAAATTAATGAGGTGTCAAAATGAGTCTTTCTTACGACACCCTTGTTTTGGAATTTAGTGACCGTGTACAAAAGTAAGGCGAAAAATCGTGCTCAGCTGTTGGAGCACTCGTTGCTGGTGTTTAGGCTGTGGTAAATTTAAAATGTCAAACGAAAATTTACACTTTGTCTCCTTTGTGAAAATGATGTACTTAATATTATACATTTTGTTTATTCATTCGGTGCTATCTCTCCTTATTACTACGACTAATGTAAGATAATACACATTTTACATATTTTCTATATTCATTACATCCAATTTCAAATTGATGGTTGCAAAACAACAAATTTATTAACACGGATGACTACGAAAGTTTTCGAAGAAATTTAAACAATTTTTTTATAGGGATAACTTCGCATGTAATCGAGCACATTGAGGTAGGGAAATAAGTACATACATGTATATTCACACGTTGGCAAACCATTGTCCTAAAAATCTAATACAGCTTAAACTCTATATAACACAGTGGAACATTTTTGGGATTATTTTGGGATTTTTTTTTTATTTTTTCTTTGTTTTTGGCAAAATGTTACAACTAAGCGAAAAAACATCAAGATAAGGAAAAAGGGGTCATAAGGTCATAAAAAAAACTGACACATACGAACGCCAACCCTTTGAGGCTTTTACTATACTGACCTAGTACCATCACCCTGACAAAGAATTTCTCACCGCCCAGATTAGCTGTTGTACTGTGTAATGAAACTTTATTTAATTTTATTTAAAAACTCAACTTTAATGATCTATAACACTTTTCGTAAGAAAAAATTCTGCTTAACTTTAAATGTAGTAATGGACTGAAGAACTTTTATATCATTAGATAATATTCTCAACTAAGTATTGTAAATATCAAAGTAATATATATTATTGTACAACAGATAAGCCTAACATCAACGTGAAACTAAATGTCTCAAATCGGACGAAAAACGTGGATCAGCATGGAAAGAGGTATTTGACATTTCATATGACGAAAATTTTGACAATTAGATTGAAGCTGATGTAAATCAATGTCAGCTACTCTTACTGGTGATTTAATGAGATCAAGAGGAGAAGAAGAGCAAGTAGCTGAATTACTGCCAAACATTAAGGAAGCTGAGCAGTTTTAGCCCTATAAGTTTGTCTGATTGTATATACACTGGGGCTTCACCGACATCATTTTTATGTCCAACGTCAACGTTGAAGTGAAATTAAGAAGATTATAGTTTTGTTCACCTAACGGTTGTACGTATCAACTAAAACTAATCGATATAGATATAGAGTTATATACATATACATATATATAAATGACAGAAAAATTTAAATCCTGTTGACTGCATGCCTGTCCGTCCTCCCGTCCGTCCGTGCAAGCTGTAACTTGAGTAAAAATTGAGATACCTCGATGAAAATTGGTGCGCAAATTCCTCAGTATAAAAAAAATATTTGAGTATTTTAAAAGTGGGCGTGGTCCTGCCTTCTAACAAGTTTAATGAACACATCTCCTAAACTACTTAATCTAAAACAACAAATTTTCTCAGTACAAATCTAATAAAATTTCTACCGATAGTGTTGAAATGGACGAAATCGGAAGGTAACCCCGATCAGTCCCCATATAACGGTTCTGTTAAAAACTTCTAAAAGCGCGATAAATCAATAACTAAATACGGCAGAGACATTAAATTTTACCACTGAGATGGTATAAAGGAGTTTTATGGGAGTCGGTATAAAAACTGGAAAATGGGTGTGACGCCCACTTTTTGGTTAAATCGTGACCTGATTAACCGATTTCGACAAAACTTAGTACGTAGCATTCTACTTACATTGTGTCAAATTGTAAAAATGAACGAAATCGGACCACAACCACGCCTACTTTCTATATAGCAGGTTGTTCAATAAGTTTTGTCGCTTGTAAAAAAAAATACAATTTTATTATTCAAAATACACTTTATTATTCGGTATAGTCTCCCTGAATACCAATATATTTGCTCCAACGATCCTCCAATCTGTGGATTCCATCCCTGAAGTGAGAATCCGAAAGGTCTGCAAAATACGCTTCCACAGCTGTTATGACCTCWTCATTTGATGAAAAACGCTTGGCACCCATACATTTTTTGAGTTCTGAATACAGATGCAAATCTGTTGGGGCTAAATCTGGTGAGTACTTGGATTTTAGCCATTGTTAAAATGCTCTTATGACACGGTGCATTGTCCTGATGAAAAAGGACTGATTTTTTCTGCAAACCGCGTTTTTTCCATGAGTGTTTTCCATCAATTGGTCCAAAAGATTGCAATAATATTCAGAATTAATTGTTTTATTAGTTTGCAAGTACTCCACAAACAAAATTCCTCTTGTATCTCAAAAAACATCGTCCAAAAATAAGATTTTTATTTTCCAATTGCAAAAAAATACTGTGACACGGCGAGACTAAACAAAAGATGAATTCACAGATTGAAAGGAAATACATACATACATATGAAGAGTTTACCAACAAAACAAAAAAGTTTAGGACTAGTAGCAACGCCCTCTGTTATGGAACGACAAAACTTATTGGACAACCTGGTATCACAATTTTAAATTCCACCTGATTCCTTCAGTTTCCAGTGCACAAATCGAGAAGCAATTAATATTATAGAATAAAACTTTACGCGAATCAAAATTGTTTAAATCAAATAAAAACTGTTCAAGCCCCTGACTTTACTCTATATGATAGGTTTTACACCTTAATGTATTTCCCTGGCTTTGATGCTTGCAAGTTGCAAGAGGCTTAAATTGTTCGGTTGCACCCGGACTTAGCTCTTTCTTACTTGTTATTTTGCTCTTTATCTACACAATTCTTATAGTCCGCAAATACTTTTATATGTAATACGAAAGAGAACTGTCCTGGAAAATTGGTGGAATGGTGTTAAATAAAAAGGTGAGGGTGTATAAAAGTACATGCTTTCAAATGAAAGCAAATTTATCCAAACAAATGTACCGTTTACGCATAAGTGCTACTCTAAGCGCATGCATACACTCACAAACTTACTTCCATCTAAATGGTAATATATTCTATTAGCACATAAATGAATGAGAATTCTTAGTCTCAATTTGTATGCGAGCGTTGAGGTGAGTTTGGAGCTTTCGTCTCTGGTTCTCGAACCAGAAGCGCGGGCTACTCCTGTCCGAAAAGATATAACAACACTTACAGATATGTACATAAACGTACGGCAGTGCGCAATGAAAGGACATTAATCTCCACATATTCAAATATTTGAGCATCTACACTTCTATATACATATTTAATATTTTTTCTCAAAGTGTACACTTTTACTGGGTGCTTCTCTGGTCATAAGGCGATCAATAAAATAAATGACCGTAATAAATGCGTGAAAGCGCACGAACCGCTCACTGCAGACCCAACTTCAGTGTGGCAGGTTGGAAGCAGTTGGGTGGAGAGAGTAGGGAATGCTAAATTTACGAGACTTGAAAATCGCGTAAATGCCTCAAGTCGCGCAAAATAAAAATTACATATTTTTAATTAAATTAAATGTATTGAGAAAAAAGAAAGCGCCAATGAAATTTTTGGACTATACGAAAACGGCAAAAAAGCTAATGCAAACTGATTATTAGGATCGGATTGCGCAATTGTTTCTACTATGTACCATGTCGTCAATAACTATCATTATTTTTTTCAATAACATAGTACAGGATAGTTTTGATAAAGTCGTTACCCAACGTTGGTGGGGATGAAAAGATATTGTGCCTACTTAGGAATATAAAACTTTTTAAGCTCTAATGCTTCTCATATATTTATCTAATAATCTATAAAGATTAGTTTTATACTCTGAGCAAAATAAATGTTTTATGTGATCACTATATCGTAAAATATCTCTTATTTTAATTTTATTCGCTCTCCTTCTTCTACTATATATTGCAGTGGGAATAGAGTATTTATTCTAGATGTCCCTAAAAAGCATATCGGTCTCTAACTCGCCGTATACTCCTTATACGGAAATTATGTATTGAGATCTTTTTGGTTAATTTTGAAATATCTTAATAAATTTATCCATATGCTTAAAATGTGGGAGTACCCAAGGTTCGGTTCCTCCCAAAACTTATAATTTTGGAATATTTTGTGAATTTCATAAATACAAAAGTGTGTTAGTGAAAATTGCCACACACTTAAAACTCAAAACATGCTGATAATGAAATTGGATGAATGCGATTCTCACAACCAAACTTTGAGCATAAAAAAGGCATCGAAACGAAAACAGGCAGAAATGGCGATCCGATTTGACGCTTTTCCAAAATATATAAAAATCCTCAGTAAAGATAGGATGTGCACCCTATCTCTATTGTGGTTCCAAAAAACGAGCTTATTGACTCGTGTATTAGGCAATATATGTATATCAAAATACAATATGTTAATCAGATATCAAATGTATCAAGATACATTATTATATTAGGTCCTCAAATTTCGTGTTTTTCCTTGATATTGTTGTATGTGATCCATTGTTCGTCGCCAGTCACCATCCGTTTCAAAAATGGGTCTAGTTCGTTCTGTTTCAGCAGCATATCGCAGGCTTTGATACGGCCCGGAAGGTTTTTTTTTGTCAAATCATGCGGCATCCAAACACCAAGTTTGTTTGTGTATCCAGCATTCTGCAGATGGTTTAAAATGGTTTGGTGACTAACTTCCACCTTCTGGGCGATGTGACGAGATTGCCGGTATAACTCGATGTTTTCGATGATTTGATTGGTATTCGTCGTCACAGGTCTTCCGGCAGTTGGCTTAGCCATAGTGTCGTTTTCATTCGCTCTGAATCGTCGAAACCATTCCTCCGCAGTTCGAAGTGATAGATTCTCATCCCCCAAAACACCATTAATCTCACGGAACRTTTCTCTAGCGGATTTGGCTTTAACCCAGAAAAACTTTAAAATAGCGCGAATTTCGGCGTTAGTTAACTCCATGTTTACACATCTATAACTGTTGGACGCAATATCCAAACTAATCGTGCTAAGCGTTGTTTTGTAGTTTATGTCTAGACCTTTCAAAGATGTATAGCATTGCCAGATACGAGCTCTGTAGCGCTTTATACATAGCCGTGAAAAGGCGGAAGGGAGATATTGGACAACATAATAAAAGTTATGGTACCATCATTGGATGATTGATTTGCTATGCTGGGTTGTGTTGGAAATCGTTTTTGCCTAATCTATTTTGGTTTCCATTTTCTTATTCCTCTGAGAGATTCGATGCTTGGCTCTCAACGCTGCAACCTTGCGCCAACGACAAAGTACTAATAATTTAAAAATAACTAGCGCTAGCCGTTAGTTCATGACAGTGTTAGAAGGTAACGAGCAAACACAAAATTTTTGAATCGGTCATTATAAAAGTGGCCATCAGCAAGAGGAGTTGAATCCTCGTAAAACTTAAAAATAAAAGTGATACTCATAAGTTATACTTATAAAAATTATTATAATAATTATAAATATTAATTAAAAAAATAAATTCCCAGTGAAACCACGAAATAATAATTTATATACAGAGTTTATCCAGAAAGTAATTGGACTGATTTTCTTCCGCCGCGAGTGTACTTTGGAGCGTGCGCTCATTGACTGGATTCGGCAGAGGGAGTTCCTAGCCTGTCTCTTATACACAT
This sequence comes from Bactrocera latifrons, assembly GCF_001853355.1. Taxonomy (NCBI): domain Eukaryota; kingdom Metazoa; phylum Arthropoda; class Insecta; order Diptera; family Tephritidae; genus Bactrocera; species Bactrocera latifrons. The sequence goes on along the minus strand of NW_017536252.1, from coordinate 290,384 downwards.
CTAGATGTGTATAAGAGACACGTGAGTGTACTTTGGAGCGTGGATTCGGTAGAGGCGTTCCTAACGAACGAGCGGCTGGTCAGTTGTCTCCGAGCACCTGGAGAGTCAGGACAAACATTTTCGTGTGACGTGTTTCTGTAAGTGGTGCAAGCGTTCGTTAGAGCAGAAGTACTCGATCAAATTCTTTATGAAATGCGGGAAATCTGCGACAAAGACGTTTGATTCGAGTATGATCAAGCAGGCTTAGCAGATGTTGCTTTAGCAAGAAGTGGTATGTTTCGGTGGCACCAGACCTCTTTGGATAAGATAAGAGGTTGCTGATGAATGATTAAATCTAAAATGAAGACGATGGCATCACACAATGAATTTGTTCCTCCTGGACAAACCGTCAACGCCAAGTTTTATGTGGAAGTTCTCAAAAGACTCAAACGATGTCGATTGGAAGTTGCACAACAACAACGCCCCAGCTCATATGGCCTTTCTTGTGAACTGATACCTATCCAAGGTATGGTAAAGATAGGTTCAATAAATTTTTTAATATCTACTCAGTCCTATTACTTTCCGGATAAACCTTGTATTTATATATATGTATAAATAATTACGATCCCATATCTTGGAATTTGTTCGACAGATTTCAACTTCATTCGGTACATAACATTTTTCTATATTTCTATGTTACAATCTGCAAATGGAGAAAATCTGACTACAGCCACGCCTCCTTCTCATATAACACAATTCCCTCTGATTCCTTTACATTCCAGTACACAAATATAGCTAAAATTAATCTAGTGAGATAAACGTTTGCTGGAATAGTACTTTAGAAGTGAATATGTGGATCCCAATGCTCATAGTTGACGTGTATTTGTGGCGTGTTTTATGTGACCACCAAATTAAGCTATTAGCTTATTTTGTATGTAATACTTAGCCAACATAATTATCTTGGCTTGTCATAAGCTATCACAGCCTTTATATTGATTTTTTCATTCACAATAGATAGGCATTTTCCAAAAAAAAAGTAGTTGGCAATAGCGAGGAACCTCATTTTGACAGATGAAAATTTTAACAAACCAAAATTATAGTTTTATTGGATGAGTATTGAGTTAAAATTAAGAGAAATATGAACACTTGTTTTCAGTTTTTTGGTTTCTAGAGCTCAAATAAATAAAATAAATGTATTTGCATAGTATATTAATATTCCGTTTAGAAATTTAAAATTTCAAACTAAATTGTATATCAGCTGATTGTTCTTGTCCGCATTGCCAACACAATTCATTTTTAAGCGAATATATGAAATAAGCAAAGTGTGTTTTATTTGCCCCTGATTTAGCTATTGGCTTCTGATGCTCAAATAAAACACGGTTAATATAATTGAATGTAAAAAATGCTTCAAAACCCTTAGTCTCATAAACCTAAAATATAACTTATATATCGGCCAATATGTGAGTTATCTTATTAAAATTGAAAATGTGTGTTTCTCTATTAATGTTATTTTGCCTAAAAATGGATAAAATAGAGTGCAAACTTGGCTTAGCCCCTATACAAATATTATCAGAATTTTAGAATATCCGACGGACTATGTTAAAGTCGGCGATGGTATGCATCGTAAAGGAGGAGTAAATAAACTATTAGCTGATACGATGTAAACAGAGCACAGCTGAGAGCTGCTCATGGAAAAATGCCAAGGATAGTCTGGGGTTGAGTTTCTATTGGCATCCAAGAGCGTCGCTTTTTGATAGGAAAACTCATATGTTTTTCTCTTAAAATTTATGGAATAGCTATATCGAAAATATTGGTAGTAAGTAAAACTTTAATATTTTTCCATAATAAAATCAGTTTATTTGAACATAGCATATGCTTAGAGGAGCGGAAATTATTAGCAAATATAAATGTAATTAAGTTTTTTATTTATGCCCTTTTTCAGCTGTAGTAAATTAATAAATATTCGCTGGAAATTGCCAATTCGACGATTGAATCATCGGCTCTATAATTATCTCTTCACATATCTTACAATGATAAATTTTATTTTAATGGTTGAAAGTATTATTATAATATGTAATGCCAAATTCTGTCATTCTGGCTGGTCATTCAAAATTAGAATTTCCATTCTATCCCTGAATACTTTAATTAAAACGCTTAATAATACACCGCATATTTATCTTGGTCAAGATGGTATAAATGGATTTTTGTTGTGGTTTGAAAGTTTTTAAAAAGTTGTGCCGAATCCTAATATTGTATGTTTATTGCATATAATCCCAGAGCATTCAATGTATACCACCTCGATTTGCATATGACATGTTATTTTGACATTTTTTATGACAACACGAAAATGTAACGGCTTTTTTAAAAACTACTAAAAGTGATAAACCAATATATGAATATGTCAGAGACATAGAAGTTAACGTCCATAGTGGCACAAGAGCCTTTTATAGGAACAGTTTTTAAAACTGGGCGGTGGGAGTGGCACCATCTACATTTAAGTGAAAATTCATATCTGAGTACCAACTCTACCAATTTCAACCAAATTCGGTATAGAATATTATCCTCACATTCCTACCTTAGTTTTTTCTGAAATGTTTGATCAATTTGGAAAATTCATTCAGTCGTGCTTTTTTACAGTCCAATGCAATGTGTACATAATATATCCTTTTGTAATTTTTGCTTTAATTGGAATGTGTTCCTTTTGCAAATTGATGAAAGTAATTCATACAGATGCGTTTTCCGCCAATATAAGCTAATACATTTTGCGATTAGAACTTGTTTTGGTATTAAATAATTTCTATTTTATTTCAGCAATTTTCTATGTTTCATTTTACAATGAATATTTATGTATTATCTCTCGGTTTGAATGGCTGCTTATACATACGTGCGCCGGATAGTAACTGTTATCGCACGTTTCTGAAAAGATTTTCAATTGGTTGCACAAATTGAAAGGCAAATGCTTCAGCAATCCCCCACATATATGCAAGTTTGTACAGACAAAAAGAAGCACACCGTTTTAAGTATGTATAACTATAAACTATCAATTCTGTGTTCAAATATATTAATCTACTAAGAAGTAAGTAAGTTTCGAGAAAAGTGCATCCGACGATTTATGAGCATCTGGATATTCAAATCACTGCTATTCCGCTTCGTTCTACATATTTTGCCTCTGAAAGCGACAAAAGTGGAATAATTGCGGAGAGTTAGAGCAAAGAGGGAAATTAAGAAGAGTGAACAATCAGTTSAGAATACTTGATGAATTTCAAAACCGCAAAGTTACAGTGAATGTTAAGTTGAACTTCATTTCCCGCTACACATATTAGTATATTATATATTGTTGTTAATTATCTTTTACACTAATAATAATAATCTTAAAACTATATGTGTACCTTTCTTAGTTTGAGTACCGGAATCTGAAGATCGAAAAGGATATGAAGAGTACCAAAAACTGTATTAAATTGATATCAAATATTAATTCGTTGTCCTTTGTAACTGAAGACATTAAAGTTGGAGCATCARAGGGTCAAGTGAATAGAGCTAAAGGGCTAATGAGCTAAAAATTGAATATATGTAATTATATCTTTATTTATCATTTTTATACAGTTTCTAATGTGTGCTTAGTGAGTACAGTCGCCGGTACTAAGCTCTTTATTTATTAACTAAGCCAAGTGAATATATATAATCACGTGTGAACTAAAATAGGAAAAAAAAAAACAAGTAAGAAAGAGCTAATTTCGGGTGCAACCGAACATTTTATGCTCTTGCAACTTACAGGAATCAAAGCCAGGGAAACACCTTACGATGTTAAACGTCAACCAGAGGATCGGAATCTAAGCAATTTTATATATACGAGTACATACACCGTATATAACTTACACACTGACCTACGTATATAATCCGAATAAGATTTGCTAGAAAAAATGAAATCATTGTACAAAATCAGCCGGATGTTTGAATCCTGGTAATGGGTGTGTGCGGGCTAGGTCAAGTTTTCGCCCGATTATATCCATTTTAGGCACAATTATATATGATTATGAGTAAAATACGTTCCGTGATATGTATTGAGATAACTCAAATATTGGGCGATATACTCAAGATAAAGTCATCAGGAATTTCGAAAATCTTTATATTAAGTATATCGGGGCTCARGAAAGTATTGACCCGGTGCCACCCATTTTGGATACACAGAACTACTACCGCAGGAAAAGGATTCTCTTTGAATTTCTATTGCATATTTCACACATTGATCGATATTTTCGAACAAAAGTCACTTATTCTGTACCTAGGGTCTTGAACAGTTTTGGTGGGATCTGAACAATTTTCTGTCATAAAGTGGCATTATGAGTGCAAAATTTAATCCTATTATATTAATTGCTTGATTTGTGTACTGGAAAGTAAAAGAATCAAGTGGAATGTAAAATTGTGCTATATGGTAAGTATACGATTTTGCACATTATCACGGCGTAACATAGGAATATGAAGAGAACGACACGTTCCAAACGTTATCAAAATCGGTCATTCGAGTCCCAAGATATGGGATTTCATCGAAAAGTGGGCGGTGACATGTCCATCGTCCAATTTTTACTACGGTCCCTATAGCCTTATCATACCATCCTGGCGACAAATATTTACCTTTCTGGCGCATTTAGTTATTGATTTTTAGCGCAGTACCGTTATATGGAAAGTGAGCGGGATTTTCATCCGATTTCATCCGTTTTCGCACATCGGTAGGAACTTTTGTAATGTTCGAGCGAATTTGGTTATTTTAACTTAAATGGTTTAGGAGATATATACAATAAACTTGTTAGGGGCCGGGGYCAAGCCCACTTTTTCAAATAAATTTTGACCACAAATGCCCCTTGCTACTAGGATCCTCTGTATCAAATTTCAGCTTTATATCTTAATCTACATAGTGCTTAGTTATGTCACTTTATATGTTTTCGGTTAATGGCGATTTGTGGGCGTGGCAGTGGTCCGATTACGCCCATCTTTGAGCTCTAACTTTTTTTGCACCAAGGAACCAACTCACCAAGTTTCATCAAGACATCTCAATTTTTACTCAAGTTACAGCTTGCACGGACGGACGGACAACCGGATTTCACCTTTTCTCGTCATCCTGATCATTTATATTTATGTATATAACCTTATATCTATTTCGATTCGTTTTAGGGGGTATTTACAACCGTCAGACGAACAAAACTATATATATCGCAACTGGTGTCAAGAGTATAACAACAAAAATTGAATGATGCGTCTAGAAATTCAAACTGATTTTCTGTTCTAGATTTGGACGTGCAAAGTAATAAACACAGCTCTAAGGAAAAAGAGGACTCAATATTAACTGTTACAGTTTCTCACAAACTTGCACCTATTTTTATACTTCAAGTGAGTGAAAATAGTAAAATGTTGAAAAGCTTTTCAGCTGTTATTGGTAGAGAAAATTTCACCTACAAGTCAGGCAGAGACGGACAAGCTAGAGTGATGACGTAAACAGTGATTACTACCGCAGACTTGTGAGCTATTTAAATACAAGTAATATTATACATATAATTTTATACATATCAATGAAAAGATGATATCGAATATCGGCACACTGTACAAAATATTTTGAATGCAATAAGCAAAATTTCAAAACTGCCGATATCAATATTCTTTGTGGATCTTGCACCTTCAGTAAACAATAAAAAGAGTATTCAACGTGTATCGCTTAGCGGTAACTTGTCAAGAGTTCGGCCATACCAAGCAATACTGCAAAAGACCTTATAGATGTGTAGAGTGTGCACTAGACCATCCTTCGTCTCTTTTTTCAAAAGATAGAGAAACTCCACCGAAATGCTTCTATTGCCTTCAAAATCAACCCGCCAATTACCAAGGTTGTAGAATTTATCAGKGGTGTTTAAAAAAAACTAGACTAAGACAAGGCCCTCCATGGTCAAACTTTCGAATGCTGAACAACAAGCTCACCATAAAAACGTTAGCTATGCTGATGTAACAAGAGGACAATTTAATTCTACTACAACCGCAGTAAGCTATGAAAAAACTAACAATGTATATATATTATTGGTTTCAGAAATCTACTTTACCGTCAAGTCTTATTTTGAAATTAATGGATTCGATCTCATTACCTCAAACCATCCCGACATCGTGCACACCGTGTGCTTTAGAGGTTCGGAATTTCTTATGAAATCATCACTAAAAAACATTGTTTACGAGTCAGTTTCAGTACCATCAATTCAAGCAGCTTCTTTGCAAATCCAGACCGTCAGTTGGGAGATTGTTATTACTTTTTTATATCTCCCACCTCAATATAAGCAATATAAGTAAAGACAAAATGGATCCAGATTTTTGCCAATGCCAAACATTCGTTGTAAAATTCAAGCCTTACGAATTCCAAAGGCCGCGAACTATACAAGTGCGATTCTCAAAATAACTTAAATATTTTATTTGCTGGAAGACCGACATACTAGCCGAAAAATGCCAACAAATTTCCGSATCTAATTGACTTCACAATTTATACCGGCATAAACCCACATCATCAAGAAATTGTCAATAATATATAATATATATAAGATATGAGCTCAGATCATTCCGTTCTCATTATCAATGTGAATATGCCTGTTGTTGATACATTTCGAAATCAGCGTGTTTTAAGTAAAAGTTCCAACATACGATTTTTCCAAACTTGGCTGGAGTTTGTAGTAAACCAAAACGTGAAAATAACAATAAAGCAAAACGCGGTGAAAAACTTCACCAAAAAATATATTAAACCCCTTCGTTAGCCTTAATTCATCTAAACCATACTGTATGAACAATGTGCCATATTCAGATGAGATGCTCTACGCAGATGGCAAAAAATAACAGACGACTTCGAAGGATCTGGCAGAATAGCAGAAATCCAAGTTGACAGAGCTGAGAGAAGAATCGATTGCATAATTTCTTAAGAATGCCGATCCAAATAAAATCTAACAAAAGAAAAGTCGAGGCTTTTGGCAACTACTTTCCGAATACTTTCAAGTATTTTGCTCTCAATAGTGACTATCAGCGCCAAAATGTTTAGGCTTTCCTTGAAAGTCGATGTTAAATGGATAAACCTTTCATAAAAATAATTGAAGTACAATCGCAGTTGAGAAATTCTAAATCACCTGGCCCAGAAWATATTGATGCCTGGGCAATCAAACAAATACCAAGGAAATGCCTGCTRTTCTTAGTTTTAATCTTTAATTGTAGTTTTAGGCTAAGTCACTTTCCAAAGCAATGGAGATATGCCGAAATTATTATGATTTAAAATAAAAATGAAACTACCAGCTCCTCTACCTACCTGCATATCTTAGATCATACCTGGATTGCAGACATTTTTACTTTAGAATTAATGATGACACGATTTTCACAGCTGACATGCGTAATAAATGACGATAATACAAGTATAACTGTTGTCACATATGCAGACGATACGATCCGTACAGCCATTTTTGCATCTGCATACTCTGCAAGCGAAGCATCTGAAACTGTTCAAAATCAACTGAACGCAGTAAAATTCTGGCTTCGAAATTGGAACATTATGGTAAATGAAACAAAATCAGCGCACGTTACCTTCACCATGAAAGCAGGAGATCGCCCCAGCCTCAGAATGCACTAGTTCTAAGTACCTCGGGATGCACTTAGACAGAAACTAACATGGCAGCAACACATAAAAACTGCGCGAGATCAGATAAAAGTCAGGACGAGAAAAATGTACCGGATATTGGGTCCCAAAWCGAAACTTAGTCTCCAAAATAATTTGCTCCTATACAAAAGCATTTTAAACCCGTTTTGGGTATATGGAATACTGATGGATCCAGCCAKACTTTTTTGAACTTTAAATCACTATTTCATATACTAGTACACACGTTTATGTTTCAATACTTCATGATATCCTAGATGATATATTTTAGTGTGATTTTGTTCATATATATATTTATAAAAAATTATAGTTTTCAATCAAAAAATCATATTGAGTACTAATGGGTCTGGCCAGACCCATGCGCTCATTATGCAACGGGAACATACTTTTGTATGAATTGGAATGCTCTCTTGTTATTCTATTCATGATTTGTCATTTGAAGTTAGAAGTAAAAAGTGATGTTCACATTCAAGTAAAGAATAATCGGTAGTATTCTGCGAAAGTGTGTATTTATTGAATAAAAATGAGTAAAATAGATTTCATWTATGATAATGTGCCGCGGAGTGATCCAAATTTTTATGACTTGGTTGCAAATGCTTTGGTAGAAGAGATTTAAAACAACAGTGAAAATGATGATAATGATCTTGATTTCGGCGCCTCAGAAATAGAAAATGAGTTGGAATTTGAAGCTTCAGATGTTGGAGCTGAACATGAAATTGAAGTCGCCGAAGAATATAGTAGCACAGATAGCGACGATGATTTGAATACTGATAAAGGTAACAACTTTATTGGCAAAGATGGGACCGTTTGGAGTAAGGCAGCACCTCAAAGTAGTCGTGTTCGCTCCCAATCACATCATGTTCGCCAGAAAAAACCAATGAATGGAACTTTAAAAATCCCAACAAATTGAAAGAATGGCAAACGTTTACWGAAACGGAGCTCAGAGGTTTTCTAGGCATTCTTATAGCAGCAGGAGTCAGCAATAACAATATTTAGGCTGCGTCAGTTTTACGGAAAACAAACCAATTGCCAATTTTCAGAGCAACGATGTCTTACCTTTCCGCTTAGAAACAGATAAAGCGGCACCTATATATTTGGAACTTTCCAAATGCAAATTTTYGTCCATATATAACTGTTGACGAACAACTTTTTCCGTATCGAGGAAGAACGAAATTTACTCAGTACATACCTTCAAAACCGGCTAAGTACGGTATAAAAATATGGTGGGCTTGTGACGCAAAAACTCGTTATCCTTTGAGTGGAAATATCTATACCGGAAAAGAACCCAACGAAGGGAGAGCAAAGAACCAAGGGGAAAATTAGCTTATACATTTGGTTTCAAAATATTCAAATTCTGGGCGCACAATAGTAGCTGACAACTTTTTTTCCACTTTAAATTTATGTAAGCGGCAAATAAGCTTGGGGCTGTTCTTCGTTAGAACCCTTAGATGSAATAAAGCATGTATCCCACCTGAAATGAAGAAAGACAAGAATAGGGCAGTTCTTTCATCTGAGTTTGGATTTCATCAAGACAACGTAGCCATTTGTTCATATGTTCCTAAGAAAAACAAAGCGGTAATATTACTGTCCACGGTACATTACGATAAGGAAGTTGAAGGCTTCAAGCGAAAACCAGCAGCAATAATGCATTACAACAAAAATAAAGTTGGTGTTGATGCCATGGACCAAATGCTAACGCATTACACTACCAAAAGAAAAACTAAGAGATGGACTCTTGCATTTTTTTATAATATTGTTGATGTAATGGCATTAGGCAGTTTTATTATGTGCAAAGAAAATAACAATTACACTAAATCAGACGCTCGCAGAAAGTTTTTGTATGATTTGTCCGAAATGTAAGCTCATCCGCAAATCGAGTCGAGACGTAACAATATACATGTAATAAAGCATTCCGTTTGCCGTTCCGCAATTGAAGATATTTTGGGAAAATTTGAGGTATGTATTCAGTAATGTTATATATATAGGGAAAACACATTTACAAGTTACAAAATCTATTTTACAGAAACAACCAAATACGTTAACAGACACCAAAAGTGAGACTTTAGAAAAGAAAAGGACCTGCAGCTTATGCCATGCTCACGACAAACATCGTCGAAAACAAGGTTCGTTTGCCAAGAGTGCGCAGATGCTGTATGTCAACAACATTCAAAATGTTATTACAAATGCTTTAAGTGCATAAAGGAAAATTAATTCTATTTTCAATCTTATACTTGCTTTTCGTGAATACTTTATTTGAGTTTCTAAAATGTTATTTGAAATAAAAAAATTAAAGTTTCTCCAAAATGATGTTAGGTTTGCTTTTGGGGCCAGTCAGGCCCATTGGTACTCTATATGACAATCCGTCAAAATGAGGGTTAAAAGATATCAGTCGAAAGCACTCAGTTTGCCGTCTTCCTTGTCACAATTCCACCTGGTTGAACTCCAGCAGAACATGGGTCAACAAAAAGGCTCGAAATTTATAGATATGCTTAACGCTTTAAGAGTTGGAAAGTTTACGTCTAAGCATCTTAAAGTTCTTATTATTATTTCATTAAAGCACAATACCAACTCATTGATGCTACTCGAAATTTAGATAATAAGGACCTAAACACTATAATACCTAAAGACACCAATAAAACAGGAGGAACAAAAGTGATATTAAGATCGAATATTGACGAGTAATGAGGTTTATATAGGCTTCGTTATAGAAATGATCTATTTTCGCAAGGTACATGGATATGCGGAAGATATCCCGTCACGTGTATTAATTTCTGCTCAGTTGGTGAACACGTTATTAAGCCAATATCTATGTATACAATTTTAGAGAAAATGATGCAAGAATCCAAACGTGTGTTATTGTAAGAAAAACGTAAGGTACTTTGTGACATACCAAAAAGAGTTCGTAGATGGGCGTTTTTTGTAATAGCTAATACTTATCAAGATGCCCAGTTATGTATATGTGTCAAGGTTGATGTTGTTGTTTAATTTTCAGACTACTGTTTGTTAACTGCGAGAAGCTTAAACAACATTTAACATCGGAAAAAAATCTTACACAAATAGTATCTACGAAATGTCATTCTATGAACTTCAATTTAAAATTTWTAATTACTTTAGTTAGTGATTAAACTCGGAATGTGAGTTTATAATACATTTGATGTAGTGCTAAACACGAATAAATTCGGTTCAATACTTATCTACCTTATATTAAATTGCAATATAATGACAATATAAAACACATTTTTGCAAAAGTATAATAAATAATTTTATGAACTATCTCAGTCCCTACATATTTTCTATACTGATTTTCAACTTTCTAACAAAGAAATATCCAAGAACTAAATCAGTCAGTATCTACTCAAAGTCTTAATATACCCAATATAGTGATATACTTGTATGACTTCTTGGATTACATTGTTGTGCTGCCACATCCATTACATACATGATTCTTATTTTCGGTGTCGGTAAAAATCACGGTAAATAGATGTGCAAGCACTGTGGAGAAAAAAAATTAGCTACCAATACCATTAAGTACACCAATAAAACATTTTTGTTATTGGTCCTTGTCTGATGGTTTCATAAAAGCAAATGAGTAATATTTCAATTATTATTAGAAATCCACTTCATAAAACCAAATCATTAATAGGTATGCCTAATAATATTATTCTATATTAATTTTGTTATTTTTTTTTTGGTTTAGAAATTTTGCTTTTGTTCTTAAACAAACTATAGTTTTTTGGCAATTTTAAAACGAGAATGAGAGTTTAATTTCATATCTCAGTCTGGTACGTCATTTAAGCTTTCTTATTATAACATCGTTTTAAAATTACCAGTTGCTTGTATGGTAAGAATACAGTCTACTTACTGCAGGACTTGAGGTTCATATCAGTTGTCAATTTGTTTACAAACGGTGTTCATTACGACGTTCTGATACCGCTAGGGATAACATTTTACGAAAGGTATGCTATTTTTATTTAAGAATTGCAGACTTTTGACTACCGCAATTGTGGTTTATAAAAGTCTTTCCGACAACACAATTATGTGGCATTTTTTCCTGTCTAACCGATCTTAGAGTATATTACATATAGCCAATASGAACCAAATCTGTAAATATCACTGTTGACAGTAAAGTTAACTACGTCTTTTGTTATAAAAAATCAAGGCTATACTATTTTCTGCTTTCCAACCATACCAGATTTCGTGTTTTATGTATATGTAAGGAGCCCAAAGTTTTCCTTCAAGAGTGTTTGCATTCTTTTGTTTCTGTTGAAAGTCAGTTGAACAGTTTTCTTCTAACAAATTTTAAACCTTTAAGACATCTTATTCTTATTTCTCAGAGTGATAAACGGGCGACACAAGCAAAATGCTGAACGATAATTTATAAGCAACACAGAATTCCTTCTGCAGCAAAGTGAGTAGACGTTTCACAAGGCAGTTGGGCTGAAGCAGAAAAGGTAACAAAAGCAACCACAAAACTAATATTGCTGKCGAATATGCTTTTCAGGCAAGCAAATATTGTACATAGATTCCATCTTATGTATTTATATATGTATATGYACACAGTTATGTTAATACGCATGCACGGAGCATTCATGCTGACGATGTGCGAATGCAATGAAGCGTACCGAGTAGGTGAAAGATAGAAGAGCTTGGGGTGCCTGCCAAGGTATCATATAACTTCCACATCGACAGTAGATATTCTCTGCCTCATTGCACCAGAGCATCCATCTACTACGTGATTATTATATGCGTTATTATACTGGTAACCTGTGAACTACATGCAACATGTATTGTAGTATGGATACACACTGTCTCAAACGTTAGAGATCCTTACAGTCTCTCAACATTTTGGAACAGAGTATAATATCTTTGTTAACTTAAAACAAAATACCTAAAACTAACCGAAGTAGAGTTGAATTTCCCGACYACTGTCACGCCAACAAAATGTAGTTTAACGAAAAGTTATACTTTTAAAGGGATATAACTAAGCCATGGTTAAATTTGATAATGGTTTATCATGCTGTCAAAATAGAAAAAATTGGGTCAATATTATGTCTAACTTCTATATACCTAATATAATAATTTTAAACTTCTAGTTGACTTTGTACCGGATGTATACTATATATAGTATATTGATTTTTGTTGTAGCAAACTTTATACCAAATATGTTGGTCAAAATCGAGTATACTCAATAATGCCCAARCTTAAAGCGATTTTGTGATAATGAGATGCTTTTTAAATGAAATGTATTTAATCCTGAGTATGACTTAAACCGGTCTAGATCTTAATCTAACATTCATATACGATTACTTAGTTGAATTTTTCCCCACSAAGTTTGTTATTATATATTGGGTGTTACAAAATACGCAAGATTTAGAATTGCCATTTATGTAGTAAAGTGTTGAAAMCCCTAAAGAAAAATATATTGACAGCTGACAGTTTAGGTTTGGTAAAACTGGAGCGCTACACAAATAATGAAAGCTTGACTTCCACAGTTCGAAAACTTCACACAAAATATGGTTTTTCTTAACTTTTATAAATATTTTACCAATACCTCAAAGTATTTCTTCAGATTGATCCTTACCAATTGCGAGACTATAAAATATTTTGCYACAATCGAACTTAGCCCTTTTTGTACTCATGCAACATGCTGCTACATATTATAATAGTTTTGTTCACCTAACGGTTATATGTATCACCTAAAATTAATCGAGATAGATATTAGGTTATATGTATATATACACTTGCTCAGGTTAAAACCTACTACTTACTAAATTCTTCCCCCGGACGTGGCACCGYCCACTTTTAAGTGAAATCACATATCTCGAAGCCCGCCCTATCGGTTTCAACCAAATTTAGTACGTGACATTCACCTGACACATTTATATTACGGTGTGAAAAAAATCGACATCAGACTACAGCGACRCCTACTTCCCATATAACAAAATTTTCAATTCTATCTGATTTTTTCCTTTCGAGTGTACRAATCAAAAAGCTATTAATATAACCATATAAAATTTTGCACGAATAATGCCATACTCTGGCATACTCTAGCCACTTTAAGATAAAAAATTGTCCAAATCCAACAGAAGCGGTTCAAGCCCCCAGGTACCGAATATTTCAGCCCAAGTATATCGAATTTTTACTGACAATATTGGTCGAGGTGTGAGGTAAACTATGTTATTGAAATTCAGAGAGAATCTTTTCCTGATAGTTGAATTATTAAACTCGCCCTAGATGCCATATAACTAACGAGCCCTATAGATATGAAGGTATTAACCTGTCTTTAGTCCTTGCAAGTTGCAAGAGTAAGAAATGTTCGGTTATACCCCAAATTAGCTCTTCCTTTACTTTTTATTTGTTTGATTCTACCTTTGATTATCAAACTGACCTTAAGTCGAAAACAGCGTTAAAGAGCTACTCCAGAACTTTATGAGACTGGTCAGTTATACGAGTATTAGATTTTTATTAGATGGCTATCAGTTTTTTGTGCAGAAACATATTATATTTGCCGTGTTGCTTGTGAATAGTTCGTCGTGTTACTCTCCAGCATTAGTGCATACAGTACTACTCATTTTCTCGTTGATGCTCTTACGAGCAGGTGTAGCTTGGGTGTTTAAATACTAGAAACACATGTACTTACATGTATATGCACGAGCCCTGCACATATGTCAAACATATAAAGTGAATAATGCAATCACAGTAAGTGCTTTTCAAGTTTTGATATCTCCACAAAACTCCAATGCGTTTGGTGTAAAATGTGCGGTTATTCAGAGGAGATTTCGATTATCGCTGACTGTCAGCGTGTGAATGCTGTTTGCTAAATATTCTCCATTATTCTCTATTTCCGATTATCCTACTTCTTCAACAACAAATATCAATACATGTTTTCTCAGTCGCCTGCTATTGCCGTTTTAGTATGCGCTTATTCATTTTCCTCCATATTTGTATTTTCAAATGAAACATATAATATAATTTAACTTGATCTATTTGAAAATCAACTTGTAATTTGATGAGAGAAAATGCCTGTTTGTCTTATCATTTAAAGTAAGATAAATAATACGAGACGAGTTGAATTCCGGTTGACTGTCCATCCATCTATTTATGAAGTCATAACTGAAGTAAAAATTGGGGTATATTGATAATTAAGTACACGTATTACTTGGAGTCCTGGTATTGCAAATAGGTCTAACCGGATCACTGCTTCGCCCAAAATTTTATAAAATTCCATAACTTCTTTACAGAAGAATCAGCTTACGAGGTTATAGCTAAGTTAACAACAGCACGACACTCGTTTCTTCTGTTCGAAAGGTGGCGCCATGTCCATGTCTCTGTACTATATAGCAGGACGGGAATAATGAGTGACTTATAGAGTTTGGTTTTTGTTCATCGATAGAGAATTTTACTTTTCAATTGCCTACTCAGTCCGAAGTAGGACCTGATAACAAGAGATATTCTGCGTTGGATTCCAAGGCTGACATTGTTGTTTGKGTTGATGCTGCTTCCAAGATAAACGAAATTATCTACGACATCGAAGTTATGACTGTCAACATTGACGTGGGTCCCTAGTTGCGACTGCGACTACTGTTTGTTCGATGACAGGAGATATTTTGTCTTGCCCTCGTTCACCACCAG
>NW_017536252.1:272172-273157 GCF_001853355.1 Bactrocera latifrons | reverse complement strand
AATGTTCGAAGAATTGTTGAAGTTAATATTACGCCTGTCTCTTATACACATCTAGATGTGTATAAGAGACAGATAAAATGTTGCTCGAATAGTGCGATTACAGAGCTACCATATGAACAAAAATTGTCTAAATCGGACAAAAATCGCCAGATACTGAATATGTGGTTCAAAGTTCCAATTACAAATCGTGTTCTCTTTCCGATGGATATACTATAATATTTTACTATCAGATTTTGTGCTCTACAAAAAAGATACAATTAATTTTTTCCATAATACATCATGATGTATAATCAAGTTATAAGTAATAAAAATATCAGAAAATCCCTTTATGCACAGGGGAAAAAACACGATTTAGGCAGAGTTTAAGTTCAAAATAAAGGCTTATTTATATTATATAACAGGTTTTTAGGCAAAAATTGATATTTAAGGTGGTGTGGTGGTGAGAAATTACTAAACCCGTATTATGTATGTTACTAAAACAATCCATTTTCTAAATATTATATATTTTAAAGTCTACTTCACAATGTGAAACACCTTTCTGAATGTGTGTACCCCTATATATGTATATTCATACTATGCATTATGTGTGTATAATGAGACGGAGATAAACAAGCGTAAAATCACGCAACACGTCCAAAATAGAATCTATCTTCATAAACGATAGTGGGAGAATTTGTTAAACAGAAATATTTTATTCTTTAATGCGATTGCCAAAAAGTGCACGCAATGTAACTGAATATTTAGCCTGCAATTAGCAAGCAAATATAATATGTATGTGTGATATATTACTTATACATATATATAATATATATATTTCCTGTCTCTTATACACATCTAGATGTGTATAAGAGACAGATCAGACGCTCGTGAAAGTTTTTATATGATTTGTCCGAAATGTTAGCTCATCCGCAAATCGAGTCGAGACGTAACAATATACATGTAATAAAGCATTCCGTTTGCCGTTCCGCAATTGAAGATATTTTGG
>NW_017536252.1:254854-272072 GCF_001853355.1 Bactrocera latifrons | reverse complement strand
AGAGGTCCATCCCGATCCTGACCTAACTTTTGATGTTGCTCAACGTCAGCTTCCACAGCCATATTATTTTTGCGGGGATACTAAATTCAGATATCGCGGCATAAAGGCAGCTCCTTTTCATGCTGTCRAAAGCAGCTTTGAACTCGACGAAGAGGATGTGCGCCCGTCTGATCATATTCTACAAAGAAGCTAGTATACTCTAGGCATCAGCCACTACATCACTTCTGGGGGTTCTATAAGAGTATGCTCCGGTCTTGAAACTTTCTGTTAGCCGCCGCATCTTTTCGTAGAATTTTCGACCATTACCCCTGTCGGCTAGCTTTTGAAGCTCTTCGTACACATGCATACAAATGCGTCTCGCTTCCTTTCTTTTGTGGTCGATTGTAACGTTGCGAGGTAGGCAATCTGCTTTCTCTCAGCTGCGACAAGGTAAAAACCAATAGTTTCGTTTGTAGTTCGTATGTAAGGAGTTTGAAATGCCGTCGCACAATTCCGKCTGTCTGCTATGATTGCAGCTTCTTGCTGTCGAACCGTCTTTGTGTTTATTGACGTGCCGATGACTTAGATTCTCGTATGAACAGTCGGTCAAGTAAACCCTATCGTTTTGA
The DNA here is from genome assembly GCF_001853355.1 of Bactrocera latifrons. NCBI lineage: Eukaryota > Metazoa > Arthropoda > Insecta > Diptera > Tephritidae > Bactrocera > Bactrocera latifrons. Next base: position 271,464 of record NW_017536252.1, on the reverse strand, counting down.
AAGTTTACGAATTGCTCAGTTGTAAGAATTTTTTCGTCAGAAAACACAAGGTTCGGAATTTGACCGCTTTCAGCCAAGCGAAGCCTTACTTGTTGCTGGTTCGGTGTGAGATTATGAGCCTTTTCAAACTTGTAAGGCTTAACCTTGAGCTCATTTTTCAATATGCGTCGGATGCTGCGGTGGGATATTTTCAGTTCTTTAGCCACTTGATTGACACTTCTCACGTAACGTAGCAGTCTTCTGATGACCACCTCCATGGCGCTTTGCGATGCTACCTGGATCATTGTAAYGAGTGATGGTGCGATATACAAAAACTTTATTCACAATAAGGTGTTTGAGCTCACGAACAATTGGTGGCTGTGATTTTCCAGCTAAATATAAAGCAATCACACTATTACGTTTGAATTCCACGGCTGATCAATTTTTTTTGCGTTCACGTTTGGCAAAATGCTTTTGTACACTTGTGAACAATACTTCGAACTGTCATTCAGCAAATTTATAAACAGCTGATTCCAGTGCGACAGCTGCGAACGGTCGTGTCGGACCCTGTAGATAAAATGTTGCTCGAATAGTGCGATTACAGAGCTACCATATGAACAAAAATTGTCTAAATCGGACAAAAATCGCCAGATACTGAATATGTGGATCAAAGTTCCAATTACAAATCGTGTTCTCTTTCCGATGGATATACTATAATATTTTACACATAATTCATATTAGCTACACATCACCCATAATCGTCCAATACATTCTAATTAAAAAGCGAAAATTTTCTTTTGATTTTTGATCGAAAATGTCRATCAATGTGTGATAATTCTCTCTTATGATAGTATGTCTGTATATCAAAAATGGGTCGAATCGGACCAATACATCCTTTAGCCCGAGATCGTGTGACTTTGTGGCCCATATATCGGCCAATATTTTAGTTATTCCAATGAAAATATGAGAGCGAGTTTTAGGTTCTTACCGTCTTTGTGTCTAAAATAGATAAATTTGAGTGAAAACTTGGCCTAGCCCCTACGGCTGATTTTACTCTTTATGACCTTAAGGTATTTCCTGCAAGTTGCAAGAGTATAAAATGTTCGGTTGTACCCGAACTTACTCATTTCTTACTTCTTTATTTCTATTATTTTCCAATTTGATCGAAATATCCAAGTTTAGTTGACCGAATTTATTAAAATAAAAGTAACAATACACCAAGTATTAAATATTAGAGAGAAGCACGGAAAGTAAAGGTTAGGTTTTCGTTGCTTATTGTCAAGGAAAGCGCTAACACGACAGGTAAACAGGAACTAAGTTCGGGTGTAATCGAACATTTGRTTCTCTTGCAACTTGTTCGTGGCAGTGGTTCAATTACACCAATCTACGTACTCGTCCCTACTTTTGTGGCAAGGATCAATAAAAAAATATTTAAATTAAAATAAATAACTAAAAAATAACCATCTCACATTAGGAAATACCTGCTGTTATGAGAAGGAATGTATATGCAGCTGTTGTGATAACCATGAACGCATGCTAAGTCATCGATTGATGTTTGACTTTTCCTCGCTTTTACAAACACAAGCAATTCAATGCATACTCAATATGCAACAACAACTTCACTGGAAGAATGAAATTGATATGACGTTTTATATCCAATCTCTAGCCACTCCCAGCTCATGTAGCAGACATAGTTACAATGTTGCAAYTTGTGTACTGGAAATTGATTTTGAATGTCATCAGGCAAAGCTGGACATAGCAGAATGGAATTCGGTCCTGTTGCCGTGTGGAGCGTGCCGAGCATTTTAAACAAGCAGCTGCAAGTAGCAAGCTAAGCAATTGCTTCTATTGGGCGTGATGTGTTACTACTGTGAGTTTTATAGCCCAGCTAGGACGTTTCCGATGTCTTAGAATTACATTTCATTTGACATTGTCCACCTGCATGGCATGTAGAGTTAGGGCGTGAAGCGTAGCTGCAAGAGTACAACGCCCACCAGCTGTAGAGCTGCCTGTATGGCTAAACAGCATAGCAAATTAAGTTTACTTTACAAAAGCAATTTAAAGCTAGCTTCTATTACATCACCACACTTACACGCCTTATACATACATAGTATATACTTATGTATGAATGTCAAAAGCTGTAGTCACACTGGACCTTCCAGGTTGCTATGCTGAGGCCGTAGCAGGCCATTCGGACGCTGTTAAAGTTGAAAGACCAAATGCTGATGAACKCATGGAGAAAAAATGTATATACTATACATAACAAAAATATAAAAAGCATTGAAGATTAATGATAACATCGGAAAGACGAGGSCGGGGCACCCAGCTGCATATGAGTGAATCAATGAAAAGGCCATTTAGTCWGGCGGATGTGTGTTGTGAACGAGGCAGCGACACACACGCATTTATCGTAAGCTTCTAACACTCATATCATATAGATTGCATTCAAAAACTTTTTGCCATCAGGTTGTAAACTCTAATAAAAACACTAAAAATGGACAAACAAAATAAAAAAAATGATGGAAATTGCAAATTTCATAAAAAAACAAAACCAAAAAAGAAGAAAACAAATGTTTAATTTGTTTCTCAAAATCTCATATTGAAAAAGATTATTGAGCCTCTAAATATTCAAAATTCGATTTGACGGTACGAAGGMAACTGGAAAAGTTCAGAATGTTGGAAAAAGCCTTCAGTGATAATTGTTGGTCGCGTATCGTGGGGCAATCACCTTAATCGTTTGATTTAGCTAAGTTTGACTTCTGGCTATTCGACCATTGGGAATACGATTTTGAGTCAATTGAAGACATTAAAGGTGAATAGCTCCGCGCATTGAAGGCTATACCCTGTGCGAATGGTAGGCACCTTGTCGTGGTGCATTTACGGCATCTTCCAACCTTCATGGGTAGTGCTGTATGGTATTGGCAGAAGCTGCGTGTGAGCGGCGACCAAGAACTAGCACCTCCTAATCCAAGGTGTTATGCGACTCCCGTGCCCATTGGATGATTTGCAGCCAGAAGATTAATTCGGCTGTAATCGTACGGAGCCTTCCCAACACCAGGCCGCCTTGGGAAGTAATGGTAGCCCTACCACGTCAAGGGGCTCTGGCGCGGACGTTTGTGTTTCCCCTATAAAAGAATAGACGAGTAGGCCCACCCATATGGGCCGAGTGGTCGTAAAAGACAGATGAATAACAACAACAATAAAACAAAAACAACAACAGCAACTGACTGCACCACGAGTAACACAGGTAATATGTATTTATGATACATATATATATTTAAATAAAAATAATTTTTTATTTTTTATTTTATACAACTTTATTCGTTGCCGTTGGTCTTCAGACTCACTTCTTAAAAACTAAAATTCAATCAGCAGTGCTCAATGTTCGAAGAATTGTTGAAGTTAATATTACGCAAACCATTTGTCAATTAAAGTTAACGACCCTTATACAAATAAAGTACTTAAGTATCGTTATATACACAGTTCGCTAAAATATTGCTGAACTATGCATAATCGATATTAAAGCAATAATTAATAACAAACGAAAATACTGATTATGCTTGATCGGCAATATCATATTTCGGTTGTTTATAATTTAATTTCGATCATTGACCACTTCCAGCTTTCAAGATTAAGCCTGAGCTGTGGTTTTGATATTGTTGGAGGTGGAGTTGTTGTTGTTGCTGTTGACATAACTCGCGCGATGACGATGCAGTGCCCTCTTGCAGCGGCACACAACGCAGAGCGTCCATCGCGGCTCCTCTCGAGCAGCATCGACTGCACAGAGGAGGGTGGATTCAAGAGAGTTAAATCGAGCGTCGAACAGAAGATGAAGAGGAGACAGTCAGAAAACATTCCAGTCATCCCAGAAGCAGGACGCCTTGGAGGTCGAGAGGACCCACGTAGAGCGGGCTTTAGTGGTGACACTAAACAATGCAAGACGCAGGTGCTAACGCAGCGTTTAGTTGCAAACGTAAAAGTCGGAGCCGAGCCACCGTAACCTCGTCGGAGGGACGGAGCAGCGAAAGRCCGGCACCTCAAGATGCACCCATTCGGTCCGAGAAAAGCAAAAGCGGACAAATAACTCCTTACTAGCCAACAAAGTCAAAGAGGGTCAGAGAAAATGAACCAAAGGCGGCAGGAGGAAGACGCTTCACCCAAAACCCGCCGCAGGGAGAACGGAACATCGCTCGGGGGCCTTAAGAAGCATCCGGATGGCGGCGGTACCCTGAAACTACGGAGAAGATAATGAGGTCTGAAGAGCAGACGGCTCTTCAAGACTGCCTCGTAAAAGCGCTCTTCATAGGAGATGGATACACCGGCTACTTCAACGGCATTTACTTCAAGAGGGGTATGCTACTGGTCAACTATCAAGAGAGAAGTCGGTTAGCGGAGATCTTTCCGAAGCTGGAGACTTGGAAGGGTCCGGCCCTGTGCGTGAAAAGAGGTGAAGACATACCACCACTGTACAATATGACGGTTTTCTTTCCCCGGAGTGCGGATAAGACGTACGACTTGGTTTAGTAAAGAATGAAAACGAGGGCTTAAGTACCTCGGCATGGCAGGTGGTAGCGAGCAACGTTGAGAAGTCAAGGTGGAATCTAAACATTACAATAGACGATGAATCCTAAAAGTTCATACGGCAGAAGGGGTTCCGGCTGAACTTCCGATTTATCAAGGTGGTGAGGCGGCCATGGACGCACAACGGTGAGCCAGGAGCAAGGGATTGGGGGCGAACGAATTATCGACTCTTTCCGAAGCCCGCTCAGCTGTGCATGTTGCGACTGCCGCTGTAGTTGCACGAGAGCGACAGGTGTCCCCCAACGACTGCCGCTGATGAAGGTAAGCGACATGAGTCTCGCAATGAGCAGGATGGAACGCTACCATCCACTCAAGACCTCCTCGAAGGTCTGTATATGCAGGTTGATGGGGATGGTGGGGACGAGGACCTGTCTCTCATAGAGCCGATACTGTGAAGTCCAGCGCCGGCATATATGTTGCTCAGGGGAACCTGCTCAACACAACGGCATCCTCGGCTATCATCACAAAGAGGTTAATCTCGGATAACCTGGGCATCCTTTTAATCCAGGAACCATAGGTTTATAGAGGAGAGGTAAGAGGCCTCAATTCGAAAAACAACAAGACAATCTGGGATCTCTCTAGCGACCCGGTTCTTGTGTATTTGTTAGAACCGATATAGACTTTTCTGTATTTCAGAGTTTCTAACGCAGGATCTGGTGAAGGTACAGGTGAAGGACACGGAAGGTTCAGAATTCGTTCTTGCATCCGCCTATTTTCCAGGGGAGGCGTCCAAAGTACAGCAGCTAACAAACTCTCGGTTCTTAGGCATATGGTGCGTAGGCTGTTCTATAAAGCCAAGGGCTCAGGCAAGTGGGAGGAATAGAGGCAATACCTAACAATCTATAACAAGGAGGTTAGGTTCGCGAAGACAAACAGCTCTAGGAAATTCTGTGACAGCATCTCCTGAAGCCCAGAGGCAGTCAGACTGAGCAAGGCGTTGTCAAGARGCAAGACGGTCACGGCATTATTCATCAAAAGACAGGACGGGACTTATACGACTAGTGCGGACAATTGGGCAGAGACATCCTACAAGCGCACTTTCCGGAGACGGTTTGGGCTGACTGAAAGTAATCTGTTCACTGCAGACTCAGTCAGGTGGGCATTGGCCTTCTTATCGAACTATAAGTCACCACGAACGGATRGTATCTTTCCAGCCCTTTTGCAGCAAGGTATACAAGTTCTCTTGCCACACCTCTTAGGGCTGATGCGGATAGCCTGTCGTTTTCGTATATTCCAGAGCCATGGATAATTGCGAAAGTAGTCTTCATCTCCAAGGTAGGTAGGAGAGACTACTCGTTGACCAAATCATTTAGGCCTATTAGTYTCAAATCTTTCATGTTAAAGGGGATGGAAAAAGTAGTAGATAACCACATAAAATCGGAAGCGTACAGAGCGTGCAGATCCACTAACACTGCTCTGTACCAACTCACATCTTAATTGCAGGACTCGCTGGCTAACGGCGAGGAACGTAACGGCTCCAGTATGCAGATGGATAGAAGCCTTACTGCGTACTAGGATAGAGGAAACAACTGTCTGGGACAGCAAGATTCGTCTTGGCACCACAAGGGGCTGCCCAYAGGGTGAAGTGCTATCTCCTYTGCTATGCAGCCTGGTATTAGACGAGTTGCTCAGGAGCAATGGAATCCGTTGTCAGGGGTACGCGGATGACATTGTCATAATGGGGCGAGGTAAATTTGAGAACACCCTCTGTGACATTGTTCAAGGGGGCTTAAATCTAGCAACGGAATGGTGCAACACAGTAGTGTGCCAACCCTGCGAAAACTACCGTGATCCCTTTTACTATGAGTAGATTTCTTCCCAATTGGTGGCAGGGAGGTGGAGATGTCGAAGGAGGTACAATTCCTCGTATTAGACTCACCCTTACGGTGGAGTAGGCATTTGGAACTAATGCTGTTCAAAACCACAAAGGCACTTATGATATGCAGACGCTGTCTCTTATACACATCTAGATGTGTATAAGAGACAGTCCCTGCCCTGGAGATGGAGGTACAATTCCTCGTATTAGACTCACCCTTACGGTGGAGTAGGCATTTGGAACTAATGCTGCTGTCTCTTATACACATCTAGATGTGTATAAGAGACAGATCAAAGTTGAAAGGCTTGTATGTGTCTGTGCTTCAGGGATAATGCGCACATGCTCCACGGCGGCACTTGAAGACATACTGGAGGTCACACCGCTGCATCTGGTGATCAAACAGGTAGCGAAACATACCATTCTGCTAGTGTCAGCAGAGACTTGCGGAAGAGGGAAGCTTATGTCGTCTCACCAGATGAAAGCACTAGCGGAAAGCACACAACTAGCCCYTCTCCCAAGGTACGGTGATACGAAAAGGATTAATTTCATAAAGAACTTAAGAGTTACTCTAGGCAACAATACAGAGTGGAATGATTCCATGCTTGAAATGCTGCTTAGAGACAGTACCATCCAGTGGTACACTGACGTTTCAAAAACACCGGAAGGTATTGGTGCAGGCATTGCGGGACCGCGGATCAAGCTGTCCATACCAATGGGACGCTTCCMAAGTACCTTTCAGGCTGAAGTTTTTGCTATAAGTCAGTGCGTAGAAATCAACCTCTACCGCAACTATCACAACCAGTAGAGGAATATATACGAAGGCTGAACCTATAGCCTATCGTTGTGCAACCGGGTGCACCAAATCTGAGTGCCAGGGCATAAAGGGGTAGAAGGAAATGAGAGGGCCAACGAACTAGCTCGCTCTGCGACAGCGTCCAAGATGATGGGGCCAGAAGGAGAAAGCGGGGAGAGATCAGCACTGGCAGCAGGCAGCAGGAAATCGCCATGTCAAGCTGCTTCTACAAAGAACTAATTAACCTCATCCGTGACAAATTCCGAATCCTYTTCRCGCTCTACACAGGGCACTGCAGGCTCAGGAASCGCTTGTTMAACATAGTCTCCTGCGCTAACTGCCGYTTCTGCGACTTGGAACAAGCAAGACCAGCATACCTAATTCTGGATTGTACAGCAATTTGCAGAAAAATGCTTAAGGGTTCCATATACATTGACAGGGATCACGTCCCCTTAGTATCGCCCAACAGGCTCCTGGAACTATTCAGGCTGCTAGAACTATGTGATATAGGAGAGCGCACAATAGACTCTAGGTCGCGGTGCAATACCTCACTAACAATATCTATCTATCTATGTGGTGGCATATCCGAGTGACATAAGTGTATTGAGGCCAAGGAGGGTTACTTTGAGCGCAGCGACATATATTTTGAAGAATCAATTAATTATTTGAAAATTATATAAAAGCCTTTCTATTTTTTTTCTCACCGTATTRTGCATAAAAATTTTTATTCAATTAAAAAGCTACTTGATCAATAAGTTGGACGRATAGCTAGAACAGCAGCTCATTTGTCGGAGCGACCGATATCGGTTTACTAAAGCATATTGCTGTCATATCATCTGAACGATTTGAATCAAGTCTTTGTATGAAAATCTTTTTTGGAAATCTCATTTGACGATATATTTTCATCAAATTAGGCATGGGTTATTGTCCAAGTCAACGGTGAAATCTGCGAAGAAATTGTTCAGATCRAGTTAGTACAGCGTATAGTARGGTACTATAGCTTCAGTAGAAACGAAGTTAACGTTTTTTTTTAATGCGTTATTTACTCCCCAACAATATGATATGAGTTTCTCAGCTTGAGCATGGATTGATGCCTCATGGATGCAGTGAAAAACAAGGGGAAATAAGATATTGATTTCATTTATATTTGCCTCAGTTTAGGCATTTTTCTTTTAACTCAACTTTTTGCCACTTTGTATGACTTTCCTTCGTTCTTCATTATTTATCTAAATATGTACGTGCATTTTTGCTTGCTTGCTGATTTTATACCCAATATATTATGTATACTCAGCTGGTTGTGAGCCATCCAACGCCAAACGTAATAAGGCTAATGTAAACGTGCAGGCTTGCAGATGCCTGCGCTTTAGCATTTTTATATCCACAACTAAAGCGCTACCAGCAAAGTTGTACAAGTATGTACCTGGCGCTCACCCGGTAGGGGTTGGCGAAATATGACTTTTAGTGAAAACGTATTTCTGTTAAATAAAATAATTCAATCCCCTGAGATCTTCGTGCTGCATCAAATGTGACAGAAATTTCTTGATTCCTTGTGAATAAAATGCTTAGGAAGTTACTATTTTACAGCTAATCTAGATTGCTGAGAAATATATCTACGTGGTAGCCGCTGAGCTATGCAGTGCTTCATTCCTGTTGGATACATACTACCGTTAGCRATGTTAACCGTTGTTGTTGTGCTTGACTAAAATCGGTAAACTAGTATGAGCCATACAGGCCCTCTATGATATATGTGTCCGTGTTTTTTTATGCAAGATTGTGTTTTCCGCTCCGAATGTCTGWCGTGTGCCGTTGACATTGCAATATCTGCTGCTAAACCAAGCACAACGACATCAATAAATCACCCCATAATGCGATGCCAATGCTACTTGCCCAGCGCCATCGTAATGTTCACTGGATTACCCGCATCTATCCGCACTATGTTGGTATATAATATACTTACATATTTGTTCGTAGAACTGTAGACATACGAGACTAGTTTTTAGTGCGCTGATAAATGGTGTTAAAGTGGGTACATATGTTAGGTAGATATACATTTAAATATATACATGTAAGTAAGTATGACAGACTTTAAACACTCTGCTTCATAAAACTGTAACATATTTAAGGATAATGCTAACCTTTATATTGGAGTGCCAAGTTTTTACTATTACAGTATTCGCAAAAATCAATAATCATATAAAGCTTAGTAGTTAATATTGCTTTTATTACGAAATATATTCATAAGTATACATATATTTAGAAATTACTTTCTCGCTTGAATAAGTTTCTTTTGAGTTGTTGATAGATAATGAAGGTAATTAAATTATCCCGCATCTATTCAGCCTTTCCTAATAAATAATCGAAGGTCAAAGTTTTTTTTCTTACAACTAGACCACTTTTTTTTTTTGTTTTTTTTTTTTACCTTTTCTGCTAAAAGTTTCTTTTACGATATACTTGTAAAATATCGCATAAATACTTGTATGCTATTTGAAATGAAGCTAAAGATATATACATAGTAAGGTCGCAACTAAGGTCATACTAAGCTCATGAATGGCACATATTTTAAATTTTAACAATATTATGTCGATATGTCTGGATTCCAATTATGAGCTACTCGGAGTTCCAAGGCTCAAATATATTTACTTCAATTTGAACGCTAATAATTCGCAAACGCACGGAACTAGAGCAATAACTTTTTACAAGACCTATAATTAAGTTATAAAGGATACTYTACAAGAACATAACAGTCAATTAAAAAATTATCTTGTTGGCTTCTGCAACACAATTAATCTTTTGATTCCCATTATTCAGACTAACTTAAGTCAGGAATTATTCTACTTGTAGCTGACTTATTTTTATTGACTTYCCTGTTGCTATAGTCCGAATCGAAAGAAACATATAGAACGGTTTTTGTTGGAGTGTTAAATTGGACGAAAATAACGAAAAGGATGTAGGTTTTTACTTATAGGTTGAATAATAATAATCATCGTTTGGCGAAAAGGTAAATTATTTTCATTGTTATCATGGTATCAACTTAAGAGAATCGTCAAATGAGAAACTGTGTGTTTTGTTTTTCTTTGCATTGTACTTAAYGTCTGTGAAACAATATTTCCCGGCTACAGGGATGTCGTGAAACGTATTATAACTGACGATGACTTTTTGATTTATGCTTACGACTTGGAAACAGAAAATGAATCGGCCGAATATTGTGGCAAAATAAAGCCCTGCCGAAAAAAACCTCACCCAAAAATCTTCGATTATCGAAGTGTAGTGCATTCTGAATTCATTCTCACCGACCAAACAACTCAACAAGAAATGCTATTTTAGTGTTACGCGACGTTTACGCGAAGCTATTTATAAAAAGATGACGGAAATATGGGCCGATTCTTATTCAACGGTCAAATGAACGTTTCGGGGAAACCGTTTTGAGTCGATTGAAGACAAACGTGAATCGCTTCGAATATTGAAGGTTATTCCGGATTTTGACTTTAACAACTGTTTCGAGGAAAAAATACGTTGGAAAAAGTGTGCTGTTACAAATTAAATGTTCCCTGAAATTCACCATTATATGGAGGATAGGTCAAGGTTTCGCCCAATTTTATCCGTTTTAGGCACAAAGATACACTTTTATGAGTAATGTACTGCACTTTCTTTTTCACTGAGATAACTCACACGTTGGCCGAGATATGCGATRTAAAGACACTTGGAAGTACTCTGGTAAATCGTGGCATTAGGTATATGGGGGCTACAGAAAGTATTGAACCCCCTCGACCCATTTTTGACACATACACATACCATTGCCAGGAAAATGTTAGCGCTAAGTTTCAATTATCTCACACAATGATCGATATTTGCGGAAAAAAGCCACATGGATTAGGATCCACATTTTCGGTATATAGGGCCCTGAGCAATTTCTCGTCATAAAATGACAAACTTTAAATTATAAGTGCAAAGTAGGTGTAGGCCAGAAAGGATTCTTTTACATATGACTCAAGCAGCTCACGACTTCCGGTCCCTCACCAAGTATCCTCTGGGTAGCCTAAGAACATCCGTTTGAAGGCGAGCTAAAGTGAGAAGGCGAAAYATCCCCTGCATAGGGGATGAGAGACCCCACTTTTGATGACGATCATGGCAAACGATTCCTTATCGTGCGACTTATCCAACCTGCTTCTGAAGAAAATAGTTCGAGCTGCAGAACTAAATAGAGAAGCTATCAACTTCTATAAGAGTGTACAGCCGTTGGTTTAATTCTGCTGGGTGGGTCTGGCAGTGAACGAGGGCAGACGAAATATCTCCTGTCATCAAACAAACAGTCGTCGTACTCGCGACTTGGCACTCACGTCACTGTTGACAGTTATAGCTTTGAAGTTGTAGATAATTTCGTCTATCTTGGAACCAGCGTAAACACCACCAACAATGTCAGCCTACAAATCCAACGCAGGATAACTCTTGCTAAAAGGTGCTACTTCGGTCTGAGTAGGCAATTGAGAAGCAAAGTCCTTTCTCGACAAACAAAAAATAAACTCTATAAGTCACTCATAATACCCGTCCTGCTATATGGAGCAGAGGCTTGGATGATGACGACAGTTGATGAGTCGACGTTGCGAGTTTTCGAAAGAAAAGTACKGCGAAAGATCTATGGTCCTTTGCGCGTTAGCCACGGCGAATATAGCATTCGATGGAACGATGAGCTGTACGAGATATATGACGACATTGACATAGTTCAGCTAATTAAAAGACAGCAGCTACGCTGGCTAGGTCATGTTGTGCGAATGGACGAAAACACTCCAGCTCTGAAAGTATTGGACRCTGTACCCGCCGGGGGAAGCAGAGGAAGAGAAAGACCTCCACTCCATTGGAAGGACCAAGTGGAGAAGGACCTGGCTTCACTTGGAATATCTAATTGGCGCCACGTAGCGAAAATAAGAAACGACTGGAGCGTGGTTGTTAACTCGGCTATAATCACGTAAGCGGTGTCTACGCCAATCAAGAAGAAGAAGTACACTGAAGAGTGAAAGACTTAGATGGAAATTAAATTTCGAACTATAACTTTGGAATGTGAGAGGAATGTTAAGTACCAAATAGGGGTTGATTTTTTCTAAAAATGGGCAGGACCACACACAGCGGACAATTTTTACCCCGGCTTCTATAAAGCTCTCTTTTATTATCTCTGAGGTAAAATTGTATGTATCGGTTATATTCAGTTATTGATTAATCGTACTTTAAGAAGTTTTTAATAGTAGACTTATATGGGGCGTGCACGTTTTCGATTAATGGCATTAGTGGTCCGATAAAGTATATCTACGATCTCGTACTTACTTTTTGTCAAGGAACATGTACACCAAGCTTCATTGGGAATCGCAATTTTTACTCTAGTTTCAGCTTGCACGGATAAAATAATTAGTGTTAGGTGATACATAGAACCGTAAAGTGAACAAAATTATTATACTGTAAGGCAACAGGTTGCAAGAGTATAAAAARAACGTGCTGATTCAACAAGGTATTACATCGTGTCACAACTCAGTGAAAACGACGGCAAAAATTTATAAATTGAGTTTCGAATTATTTTCGTATCCAGCACATCCTCCAGATCTGCCTCCAGCGACTATTTCTTGTTATCATGAATGTGATGACGTGACGTGATCGCCGAAACTGAGGCTTATTTCGAAGCAAAGGGCAAATCATACTTAAAAGTGGTATCTAAAAATTGGAGGGTCGTTATAATCAGTGTATCACCCTTKAAGAGAATTATGTTGAATAAAACAACGAATTTAGGCAAAAAGTTGAAATATAATATAAACATATATGTGGAGTACAGTCMACTGAACGTGTAAAATTGTGAGTATAAGATATATGGGGGCCAAGATAAGTTTTCCCCGTTTTTATGAATAATTAGCATTTTGGTCAATATATGTGATATAAAAACAACTGGAAGTTCGAAAATCTTTATGTTGGATCAGAGGTGGGCACAAGTTGATTTTCCTATGCACGCGTCCATAGGGCCTCTGCTGTGACGAGCAGCATAAAATATTACGCTATTTATAGAACACGAACGATAGGTAGCCCTCGGCACAATGAAGACTGAATGACACTTGTTCAAGCAACACCCCGCTGCGCTATTTCAAATATACAGTGAGAGCTAACAATGTTTATGCGCGAATGGGAAGAAGATTTTTTCTTTATAGGAAATTTGAATGGAAGAGCACAATGTCTTATTTGTTACGACATTGTTGGTCGCAATTCTAAATTTAGTTTAAGCCGACATTATTTCTCTTGCCATATAAATTTAAAATTTTTTACTGGAGGTGAGCGGAAGCTAATGCTTTTGCAATTGCAAGCAGAATTTTTTTTTAATTCATTGCAAATGATAATAATAATGATACTGAAACTGATAATGGTAAAAATAATAATAAAGATATTGATTTGCTTTTAATAAAGGAATCTTTTACTGCTGCGTTGGCTTTGGCAAAGCAGTGTCGCCCATTTGAAGATAGCCTTTTTTTCTTAAATTTGTCTTCAAAAGTTTTGAAATGTTTTGGTGAAAAAGGGCAAGAAGTTTTGAAAATCACAGAAAAAGTACCTTTATCTCGTCGTACCGTCACACGTAGGACTGAAGATATAAGCAAATTCATCCACTCTGAGACTAAAAATAGATTGCTAAATTGCAAATATTTTTCTCTCAGTTTGGATGAGAGTACTGGTCTAAATAGTATTTGTCAACTAATAATTTGTGTAAAAACTGTCGATCAAAACTTTCAAAGTTTCGAAGAAATTTTTGATATTATTGCTTTGCATAGCAATGTACCGGTGAAATTTTATACAATGTTTTGGTTGAGAAAGTCTTCTGYTTCGTTGATAAAAATAAATTTGCCGGAATTTGTACGGACGGGGCTGGTGGTGGGATCGAAAAAAGGTTTAGTAGGGCAATTGTTAAAAAATTATTTCAATGTTCTTTTTTTCCATTGTGTATAATCCACCAGCAAGCAATTATTTGAAAAGGACAATGAATACATCAATTAAAATTAAAAAAAAATTAAAGGGGGCCACAACTCTTTAAACCACCGAAAATTCAAAACGCTTCTTTAGGATCTAAAAGTGGAATACGGTGACATACTATTATATACTGAGGTTCGTTGGCTAAGCCGTGGGGAAGCCTTCAGCAACTGTTCGATTTACGAAATGAATTCTTAACATGTTTTGAACAAAATATGTCTGCAGATAATGGGGAYTTCGTTTTAGAACTAAAAAATAAAAATTTTTTGTATTATCTAGCCYTTTTGTGSGRCATAACYGAATTATTCAAWGAATTAAATTTACAGCTTCAAGGAAAACACAAGATWATAACWCAATTAGTAACCACAGTACACCATTTCAGCCGGAAAATTCAAATTCTAATAAATKAAWTAARAAATGGAAATMTTTTAAATTTGAAAAAAGTAATAGAAATCTATATAAAAGGATCAGATTTGCAGACTGTATTCTATGTTTGRATCGACWTACAACTGTGAATCTGMCTTTTCGTCGATGAAACTTATACTTAACAAACAAAGAAATCGAATGTCGGACCAGCATTTAGCAGACCTCCTCCGGATTAAGACCTACGAAGGAGAAATAGACATAGATAGTCTTATTAAATAATAATAATAAGATAATATAATATAATAATGAGATAATAAGAATAAAAAGTAATAACAATACATAATAATCATGAATAGCACATTTGTACGTTGACTTGCAAGCCTCAGTGTACACTGTTGTTGTGCCGAACGACATGCTCAAATTCGTGCTTTCGCTGCTTCACACACAAATAGTAATAGTATGCGTGTACAAATGTAACAATATGTGTGAGTGCCCACCTCTGTGTTAGATATATGGGGCTAAAGGAAAATTTGAGCAGATTGAACACATTTTGGACACAAGGCTATATTATTATCAAAGAAACACTTTMCCCGAATTGCATTAATAAATCTCACAGACTGACTGATATTTTCAGCGATACGCACTGAAATTCAGAATTATAGTTTGATTTCGGCAATTTTTGGGCGAGAGTGGAATAACTTAGGAGTATTATTTGTGTAAAGGTTTATTCGCATACATTGATTTTTAAATTAAAAAGTATTGGAACCAGTTAAGTTTTATGGGGAAAAAACACTTTGCGGTGTTCACCACTGGCTGAATTAACCCATTATCGACCAACTGGCGTTTAGTTTTCCAAGCGAACGTTTGGCTGTTACAGTATTTTAAATGAGGTATTTGAGGTTTTGAGTACTTTCATTTGTTTGCATCATTAAAATCAGCGGAAAATGTAATTGCGGATTGATTTCAATACGGATTTGGTTTTAGATGCAACCTCTGTRTATTACAATGTGTTTGAGGCGCTTCATGCTGGTTCTGGATGTAATATACAAATCGYGGCTTCGTTAGTAATTTTCAACTCGTTTGTAGCACCTTAAATACATACTACATGTATGCTGACGGCATCCTCGTTTTGCGAAATGAAGCATGTGTACGCCACAATGTCAGTTACTTAAAACGGGTTTTATATAAAGTGGCAACATTTGTGATTTTCCTCCTTACGCTTTTTCTCTCTTTTTYACAATTTACTAGAAGAGCGAACGAAAGCAAAAATGTGCCAAAGTAAAAACTAAATTTTAAAATAAAAAATATAAAAACGTAAAAACATAGCAATCTGATTTTAATACAGATGAGCCTTTRCACGTAAATATGTGTATGTGCCTATGTAAACATACTTATCTATACTATGACCATCTGTGCTTGCGAATATTTTTACGCAATTTGTTGCAGCGCATTTTTCATAAAATCTCCACTTCCGTTCGCTGCAATTCACTGCTGCGATGCGGTTGCTTGCTTTGTCGTGTATGTTGCACGCTCTGCTTTGGGACTTGGCGCTCTAAATACTTTTCAATTGCATATTATTTATTGTGATTTTTTTGTAGAGTGATTTTTATACTCTCGCAACAAAGTTGCCAAGGAGAGTATTATATTGTAGTTTTGTTCACATAACGGTTGTTTGTAAGTCCTAAAACTAAAAGAGTCAGATATAAGGTTATATATACCAAAGTGATCAGGGTGACGAGTAGAGTTGAAAGCCGGATGTCTGTCTGTTCGTCCGTCCGTCTGTCCGTCCGTGCAAGCTGTAACTTAAGGTTAAGTTCGAAGATGGGCAAAATCGGCCCACTGCCACGCCCACAAAATGGCGAAAACCGAAAATCTATAAAGTGTCATAACTAAGCTATAAATAAAGAAATTAAAGTGAAATTTGGCACAAAGAATCGCATTATTTGGACGTAATTTTTTTGAAAAGTGGGCGTGGCCCCGCCCCCTACTAAGTTTTTTGTACATATCTCGGAAACTACTGTAGCTATGTCAACCAAACTGTACAGAGTCATTTCTTTTAGGCATTTCCATATATAGTTCAAAAAT